>NW_024100467.1:15000-110000 GCF_016545835.1 Crotalus tigris | reverse complement strand
CTCTCATCTGTCCATCCATCCATCCATCCATCCATCCATCTCCATTTAGCTCTCATCTGTCCACCTACCTACCTACCTACCTACCTACCTACCTACCTACCTACCTACCTACCTATCTATCTATCTATCTATCATCTATCTATCTATCTATCTATCATCTATCTATCTATCTATCTATCTATCATCTATCATCTATCTATCTATCTATCTATCTATCTTCTATCTATCTATCTATCATCTATCATTTATCTATCTATCTATCTATCTATCTATCTATCTATCTATCTATCTATCTATCTATCATCTATCTATCTAGTTGGATCATGCAACATCTGCAAGAAAACAAACCAAACTCAGAGAGCACCAGGGACCCCATTTATTCAAACTGTTGTGCTTCTTTCTCTTGTGTGCATCGATGCCGCTCGGTTTCATGTGCAAGGGAGGATTTACACCCTGTTTTCGCAATGGACAGATTCGATGTCAGTTTTGTTCTTCTGAATATCTAAAAGGAATTCACTGCTAAGAAGTTAAGATAGATCCTGTTTTGGAGCTGGCTTGTTACAGGAAGAAGTGTCAAACAAATTGTGCTCAGCAGAGGCAAAAATGGATAAAATGCTAAGCCGAGATCACAAAATGAAAAACAAACAAACAAATCCATAGGTCTGAAGGCTAACCAGCTAAAAGATCTTACAGAATGTCTTTGAGAAATACTTTGGTTTTTTTTTTTCACAAAAGCATCAAACTTTTCTTTAACGTATTGAATCATCGGGAAAGAGCTCACAGGATCCCAATTATTACAGAAAGGTAAAACAAACAAGGCTACATGAACACAGGGAGAGAATCAAGATCAGGTGAAGTGTTAATACCACTTTACAAGGCCTTGGTAAGGCCACACTTGGAATCCGGCATCCAGTTTTGGTCACCGCGATGTAAAAAAGATGCTGAGACTCTAAAAAGAGTACAGAGAAGAGCAACAAAGACGATCATGGGGCTGGAGGCTAAAACATATAAAGAACAGTTGCTGGAATTGGGTATGTCTGGTTTAATGAAGAGAAGGAGGAGGGGGGACATGATAGCAGTCTTCTAATATCTCAGGGGCTGCCCCAAAGAAGAGGGAGTCAAGCTATTTTCCAAAGACCCTGAAGGTGGGACAAGAAGCAACGGATGGAAATCAAGGAGAGAAGCAACCTAGAACTAAGGAGAAACTTCCTGATAGTTGGAACAATTAACCAGCGGAACCACCTGCCTCCAGGAGCGGTGAATGCTCCAACACTGGAAGTTTTTAAGAAGAGATTGGACAGCCATTTGTCCGAAATGGTATAGGGTTACCTGCCTGGGCAGGGGGTTGGGCTAGATGACCTCCAAGGTCCCTTCCAACTTTATTATTATTATGGATCATCGCACAGTCAGCCAGATGTTCAGACTGGATTTGGCATTTTGTCTACCTATCGAGTCCTTACCCAGGACCTGGGATAGGCAGATGTGGATGTTTGATGGTATTACAGGTATCGTCGCAGGATGGAAGCAGTTCCTAATAAGGCGCCTTTTGCAATTGACTAATAGCAAATTTGTCAATGCCAATGGTGTTCAAGTGGTGCTCCAGTTGTTTTGGGATTGCACCCAAGGAGCCTATTACTATTGGTACTACCCTTGCTTGCTTTTGCCACAGTCTTTCTATTTCTATTTGTAGGTCTTTGTATTTTGTTATCTTCTCCAGTTCTTTCTCTTCTATTCTGCTGTCTCCAGGCACTGCCACATCCACTATCCAGACTTTTTTGTCTTTCTTATCGACAATTGTTAAGTCTGGGGTGTTATGTTGCAGGTGCTTGTCTGTTTGAATTCTGAAGTCCCAGAGCAGTTTAATTTTATCATTTTCTATGACTTTCTCTATTTTATGATCCCAGCAGTTTTTGCTTACAGGCAAATGATATTTTTTGCAGATCTTCCAATGCACCATCGTTGCTACTTTGTCATGCCGCTGCTTGTAATCAGTTTGTGCAATCTTCTTGCAACAGCTTACCAAGTGGTCCACTGTTTCTTCAGCTTCTTTGCATAGGCGGCACTTACTGTCTGTTGCTGTCTTCTCAATTTTGACTTTGTATGCATTTGTCCTTAAGGCTTGGTCTTGTGCAGCCAGAATTAGTCCCTCGGTCTCTTTCTTCAATTTTCCTGCTCTTAGCCATTGCCAGGTTTTATTATTATCTGCTTTCCCAGCTATTTTTTTAATGTATTGGCCATGTAGTGCTTTGTCTTCCCATGCCTCTATTCTGTTCTTCATTTGGTCTTTCTTGTAGGCCAGTTTGGTCTCTCCAGTAGTTAGTAAGCCTTCCTGATATACTAATTTCAGTGCATCTTCATCATTGTTCTTCAGATATTCTTCCAAAGCCATTTTTTCTTCTTCAACCATCTGATGTACTTGTAGCATTCCACGCCCACCTATTTGCCTTGGTAGATAAAGTCTATCAATGTCACTGCGTGGATGAAGGGCATGATTCATTGTCATTATTTTTCTGGTCTGCCTATCCATTGCTTTTAGTTCTGCTTGAGTCCAGTCCACTATTCCAGCTGTGTACCTAATGACTGGGATTGCCCAGGTGTTGATTGCCTTTATGGTATTTCCTCCATTGAGTTTGGATTTTAAGATCTTCTTCACTCTCTTGATGTATTCACCTCTAATCTTTTTCTTGACTTCAGTGTGCTTGATGTTGTCAGCTTGAAGGATACCCAAGTATTTGTAGTACTCTTCCTCATCCAGACTCTTAATGCTATTTTCGTGGGGCATCTTGATTCCTTCAGTTTTCACTATTTTTCCTTGTTTGATAGTAAGTGTGGCACATTTGTCCAAGCCAAACTCCATTACAATATCTTGGCTATATATACGGACAGTGTTGAGCAGCGATTCTATTTCAGATGATGTTTTTCCATACAGCTTCAGATCATCCATGTAAAGGAGATGGGATAGTCTGGTAGATGTTTTTGATGTTTGATAGCCATGTCTTGAGTTATTCAGTATTGTTGACAGAGGAAACAGTGCAATAACAAATAGTAATGGTGACAATGAATCTCCTTGAAATATTCCTCTCTTGATATTAACCTCTCCCAGCCTCTCACCATTGATCTGCAACTGTGTCTTCCATTGTGCCATCGATCTTTGCACAAATTTTCTGATGTTTCTACTGACTCCTGTTATTTTAGGCACTTTGTTATCCAATCATGTGGCAGAGAGTCAAATGCCTTTTTGTAGTCAATCCATGCCACATTCAGGTTGGTCTTCCTTCTCTTGCAGTTTTCCAAGATCATTTTGTCTATTAGGAGTTGATCTTTTGTTCCTCTGCTATTGGGGCGGTTTCCTTTCTGCTCAGGTGGAAAGAGATTGTTTTCAACTAGATGCTGTTGCACTGCATCAGCTACTACACCAGTTAGTAATTTGAAAGTTGTTGGTAAGCAGGTAATTGGCCTGTAGTTACCTGGTGTTGCCCCTTTTGCTGGATTTTTCATTATTAGGTAGGTTTCCCCAGTTGTTAGCCACTTTTCAATTTCTCCTCCTTGTAGTATATTGTTGAACTGTTTGGCAATGAGTGGGTGTATAACAGTTAGATGTTTCAACCAAAACCCATGCAGTTCATCTTCACCTGGTGCTGACCAATTTTTGATTTTCTTTGCTCTTTTTTCTACCATTTTTGTTGTTATTACTAGTTCTTTCATTTCAACTTCTGTTTTATTTGCATCCACCTCTTTTAACCAAGCCGCATCCTTGTTGTATTTCTTTGGGTTATCCCATATCTGCTTCCAGAACTGCACTGTTTCTTCCTTGTCAGGTACTGACTGATTCCTTGCAGTTTCTCCATTGATGGATTGGTAGAAACGTTTCTGATTGGATTGAAATTGGAGGTTCTGCCTATAGTTTGCAATTCGAGCTTCATATCTACTGATTTTCCTGGCTATAGCTGTTATTTGTTGCTTTATTATTTCCAGTGCTTCCTTGATCTTCCTTGTTTCTAAGTGGTATTTCTTGATTAGGTATTCTTTGGTCTTCTTGTTCTTCAGCTTCTTTTCTTTCATCTGTTCTAGCTTGCTTGCATGTGATCTTAACTTGCTGATCTTATTTTCTAGTCTAACCTTCCATTTTTCTGGTGCACTGTTTGTTTGTTTTTCTTCTTTTGTTGATTTTGCATCCCAGGTATTCAGTTATAACTGCAGCTGTGCTGTACATTAGTTGGTTTGTTTCTTGCAGTGAATTGGTGCTTATACTTGCTATTGCAGTATTTGCATCTTTTAATGCTTGTGCTAGCTGTTTCTTTGAACAAGCTTCAATGCAGGCAGCCTTATTCTGTTGTTTTTGTGCTGTTCTAGATGCTCAGTTATTCTTTGTTTCAATTCTTTTATTTCTTTAGTTAGAGGGTTTTGTTCTTCCTGAGGTAGAGGTGCCTGGTTACCAAATGAGAACAGTTGTATATCTCTGCTAGATTCCTTCACTGCCAACTCCCCCTGGTTTGCCTCTACATTCTGAATTACTTCTGGTAAGGCTTTGATTTCTTTGCCCTGGGTAAACCTTTGCAGTTCGTCCAATTCTGTTTCTGTGAATACTTTATTTCGTGTTATAAATCGGCGTTGATCTGCTAGTCTCTGTTCTGTTATTTCTGATTCTGGATGTTGTTCTTTCCAGAACTGGTGCATTCGTTTTAGATATCCTCTTCTTGTTGGACTTGATCTGTAGTAACAGATCATTATTTCTTTGTTTTCCATCACTGTGTATCTGCGACGGGTAAACACCTTTTCTTCCAGTAGTTCTGCAGCTGCTGGCCCTGGTTGCTCAGCCAACAGTCCTGAGTCCTGTAACCCATTTTTCACCAGATATCCAGGAACTCCAATATCTAGCGCGGACCTTGTTAATCCGGGCGACGTCCGAGCCGGTATGGCATTCTGCAATTTACGTCTTACCATATTTTTTATGGGAGAGACACTCTTTGTCTGACTTCTCTGATGAGACCTGTCCAGTATGGTTGAACTCTGGCATAGCTCTCATCTTCCTCAGAGTACACAAGCCCCACAACCACGTCAAGGTAGTGCCTCACTGGGGTTTATTATTATTATTATTATTATTATTATTATTATTATTATTATTATTATTATTATATGGATCATCGCACAGTCAGCCAGATGTTCAGACTGGATTTGGCATTTTGTCTACCTATCGAGTCCTTACCCAGGACCTGGGATAGGCAGATGTGGATGTTTGATGGTATTACAGATATCGTCGCAGGATGGAAGCAGTTCCTAATAAGGCCGCCTTTTGCAATTGACTAATAGCGAATTTGTCAATGCCAATGGTGTTCAAGTGGTGCTCCAGTTGTTTTGGGATTGCACCCAAGGAGCCTATGACTATTGGTACTACCCTTGCTTGCTTTTGCCACAGTCTTTCTATTTCTATTTGTAGATCTTTGTAATTTGTTATCTTCTCCAGTTCTTTCTCGTCTATTCTGCTGTCTCCAAGCACTGCCACATCCACTATCCAGACTTTTTTGTCTTTCTTATCGACAATTGTTAAGCCTGGGGTGTTATGTTGCAGGTGCTTGTCTGTTTGAATTCTGAAGTCCCAGAGCAGTTTAATTTTGTCATTTTCTATGACTTTCTCTATTTTATGATCCCACCAGTTTTTGCTTACAGGCAAATGATATTTTTTGCAGATCTTCCAATGCACCATTGTTGCTACTTTGTCATGCCGCTGCTTGTAGTTCAGTGTGTGCAATCTTCTTGCAGCAGCTTACCAAGTGGTCCACTGTTTCTTCAGCTTCTTTGCATAGGCGGCACTTACTGTCTGTTGCTGTCTTCTCAATTTTGACTTTATATGCATTTGTCCTTAAGGCTTGTCTTGTGCAGCCAGAATTAGTCCCTCAGTCTCATTACTACTGCTACTACTACTACTACTACTATACTATTATTATTATTATTATTATTATTATTATTATTATTATTATTATTTCCCTTTAGCTCAACCTCTGTTCTAGGTGTGACAGTTAAAACATGATTAAAGGGAAAATAAGCAAATAGAAGGAAGAATGAGCCTTGTGGCAAAGGAATCGATAAAGCTTCTACAAACGTGGGCCTTGTGTCTCTAAGCTTTTAAGAGCAGACAGGGAAAGGAGTCAAAATGTTTGTGGCTAAGACTGATGAGCCTTTTGCAATCACAGCAACTTTAAGATGCACGGACTTCAATTCCCAGAATTCCCCAGCCAGAAGGAGGGAAGCCCACAAGCTTCGATTAACAGACTATGGTCTCCCTAAAAGCCTCCGGCCTCCAAAAGGTGAACCAAGGGCTGACCCAGCACAGATATCCTTACCTTCGGAGAAAACCCCAGAAGCAGCACAAGCTGCAAGAAAATTGTGCCCTTCATAGATCCATGAAACGGGCGCCAGCTGGGCGCTTTTTCTGATCACTGGAGGTCATCAAGAGCCATCCTGACCAATAAGCCTACAAGGCAGAGCTGTGGGGTCCTGGGTGCCCTCTGAGCTGGGTGGTTTTCTTGCAGACGTTTCATGACCCAACTAGGGAACTTCATCAGAGCTAGAAGGGAGGAGGAGGAGGAGGGGGGGAGGGGGGAGGGGGAGGAGGACCGTGGGGTGCTGGGTGCTCTCTGAGCTGGGTGGTTTTCTTGCAGACGTATCATGACCCAACTAGGGACCCTAGTTTCATGACCCATCAGGGATAGAAGGGAGGAGGAGGAGGAGGAGGGGGAGGAGGAGGAGGAGGAAGAGAAGAAGAAGATAACAATGACTGTAGGATCCTGGGTGATCTCTGAGCGTGGTGGTTTTCTTGCAGACATTTCATTACCCAACTACGGAACATCATCCATGCTGGAAGGGAGGAGGAGGAGGAGGAGGAGGAGGAGGAGGAGGAAGACTGTAGGTTCCTTGGTGCTCTCTGAGGTGGGTGGTTTTCTTGCAGATGTTTCATGACCCAACTAGGGAACAACATCAGTGCTAGAAGGGAGTGGAGTTTGTAGAGAGGGGGAGGAGGAGGAAGAGAAGAAGAAGAAGAAGAAGAAGAAGAAGAAGAAGGAGAAGGAGAAGGAGAAGGAGAAGGAGAAGGAGAAGGAGAAGGAGAAGGAGAAGGAGAAGAAGAAGAAGAAGAAGAAGAAGAAGAAGAAGAAGAAGCTAACAATGACTGTGGGGTCCTGGGTGCCCTCTGAGCTGGGTGGTTTTCTTGCAGACATTTCATTACCCAAGTAGGGAACATCATCTGTGCTAGAAGGGAGGAGGAGGAGGAGGAGGATTGTGGGGTCTTTGGTGCTCTGTTTGGTGATTTTCTTGCAGACATTTCATGACCCAACTAGGGAACATCATCTGTGGTAGAAAGGTGTGTGTGGGGGGGGGTTGCTCTCTGTTTATATACAGGAGCTTGCCCAGACAGTGTGGGTGGGGACATTGTTATCTTCTTGGCAGTTCCTTGTTGAGGCTGGACCAGAATATTTCTTCTCCAGCATCCAGCACCCAGAGAAGCAGGGATTAACACCAGACAAATAAATCTAGCAGAAAAGAATACCCCTATCAAGGAATTAGCAAGGGGGAGACCCTGCCCATCTCTGCAAGAAAACCACCAAGCTCAGAGAGCACTAAGGACCCCCACAGTTCCACCTTGAGCTGCAAATATTCTTTTCTTTGGGTAAAACACAGAAAGACAACCCCTGTCTTTCAGAGATCCCACATGCGTCCCACCCATGTCTGTCTGCATCTGCTCAAACGACCACAGTTCTACTTATGGCTTTATAGGCATCTTGCCTGCGGATGCTGCTGTACCGGTGGAAATTTCACAAGAGCAAACGCACAAATTTGTCGCCTCTCTGAAGCACCGGGAGCCCCAAGACGACCCTCCCATCTGTATCCAGTAATTGGAAAAATGTTTTAGACACCTCGTTAATTTATTACTACATCCGCTGTTGTGCATCACACCCCTAATTGGCTCATATTTACCTTGTTGACGAGGCTCTATTATTTTTAATTGCTAAAGGCCAAGGGGGGTGATTTGTCTCCAAACCAAGCGAAGGAGAACTTAAAAACTACCTTTGATTTGGGAAGAGATGGAGTTAAAAGCCTGTTCTTTTCAAAGAGCAGATAGGAATCGGTCCAAGTCGTTCAAACGAAGCCATTCATGTTGAAAATGGCAGAACTGAGAACGTCACAAATGTGACTGTAGCTTTCCAAAACAGGCCGATATTATTCTCACTCAAGGCGGGATGTGAATTTAATCACATTTTTAAAGCCCCAGCAGCCCGGGAACACGGCGCACCATTTTAGGTGCTGCACACTTAAAGGTGAGCAATTTGATATTAGCGGGTTTTTTTTTCTCTCCGAGGTATTTCAAAAGATAATTGCGCCGCCGTTTAGCAAGCGTGAAATGCATAATCCGCACGCTTCCGCTTATGAAAAGGAGACGGGAAAGAATGGAATTGCTCAGGAACTGGCAGCGAAAAGGAAAAGTAATCCATAGGCCCAAGTTAGTTGGAAGGAAATCTTCTTTTCCTGGCTGCATTTTAGGATCTGTTGTGGTTGAACTCTGGCAGGCCTGGCGCAGGTGAAAAATATGTTGCTATGGCGCTCGCAGGATTTACGGTGATGGTGCTACTTCAGCCAAAACTATTTTCAAGTAAAGGAAAATATATTGATTTCTTTAAAATATTTATAGCCTGCCTTTTAGAGTGTGTTCCTCCCTGCAAAAGAACAAATAGACTGCCATATATTAATCACCAGTGACTCCTCTATGGGCAGAGAGGTAGGGTAAGAATAACAGCCTTACTAAAAATAATTAGATAACTAAATAGATCACAGGGCTAAGCAGTAATCTACAATCTTTGTCAAAGGCAGACAAAGAAAGAATTGCAGATAAAAACTAATTTGCGTGCTTTACTTCAGGCCCTTCCAGAATTCCCCAGCCAGCCGTGGTTAATAACTTGAAGATGTGTGGAACTTCAAATCCCAGAATTCCCCTGCCAGCCATGTCTAGTTGCTTGAAGATTTGTGGACTTCAATTCCCAGAATTTCTCCACCAGTTAGATAGAATAGAATACAGCTGGAAGGGATCTTAAAGGTGGTAATAATAATAATAATAATAATAATAATAATAATAATAATAGTAGTAGTAGTAGTAGTAGTAGTAGTAGTAGTAATAATAGTGTCGATAAGGAAGACAAAAAGTCTGGATAGTGGACGTGGCAGTGCCTGGAGACGGCAGAAGAGAAGAGAAAGAACTGGAGAAGATAACAAAATACAAAGACCTACAAATAGAAATAGAAAGACTGTGGCAAAAGCAAGCAAGGGTAGTACCAATAGTCATAGGTGCCTTGGGTGCAATCCCAAAACAACTGGAGCACCACTTGAACACCATTGGCATTGACAAATTCGCTATTAGTCAATTGCAAAAGGCGGCCTTACTAGGAACTGCTTCCATCCTGCGACGATATCTGTAATATCATCAAACATCCACATCTGCCTATCCCAGGTCCTGGGTAAGGACTCGATAGGTAGACAAAATGCCAAATCCAATCTGAACATCTGGCTGACTGTGCGATGATCCATAATAATAATAATAATAATAATAATAATAATAATAATAATAATAATAATAATGATAAAGTTGGAAGGGACCTTGGAGGTCATCTAGTCCAAACCCTTGCTCAGGCAGGAAACCCTACACCATTTTGGACAAATGGCTGTCCAGTGTCTTCTTAAAAACTTCCAGTGTTGGAGCATTCACCGCTTCTGGAGGCAGGTGGTTCCACTGGTTAATTGTTCTCACTGTCAGGAAGTTTCTCCTTAGTTCCAGGTTGCTTCTCTACTTGATGAGTTTCCATCCGTTGCTTCTTGTCCTGCCTTCAGGGGCTTTGGACAATAGCTTGACTCCCTCTTCTTTGGGGCAGCCCCTGAGATACTGGAAGACTGCTATCATGCCCCCCCTCGTCCTTCTCTTCATTAAACTGGACATACCCAATTCCAGCAACCTTTTTAGCCTCCAGTCCCCTAATCCTCTTTGTTGCTCTTCTCTGCCCTATTTTTAGAGTCTCAACATCTTTTTTACATCATGGTGACCAAAACTGGATGCAGTATTCCAAGTGTGGCCTCACCAAGGCCTTGTAAAGTGGTATTAATACTTCACCTGATCTTGAAGCTGTGGCAAAAAGGTCGTAAAATGGAGCAAACCTCACTCAAGAACTGTCTTGCTCAGCTGTGGTCGTACAGCGAGGACCGCCTGTTCTCAGCTGGAGTCGTCTCCGTGGTAACTCAAGGACAGCAGCTTCTGAACCGACCGAATGCTTGATCTGGATTTGTGGGGGGGGGGGGGGAACTGAGGCTGGCGATGGGAGTGTGTGAAGCTGCTCGGAGAGGAGGAAAGGGGAAACTGAGGCTGGTTCTGGGGAAGCGGGGCTGTTCATAGACGGAGCCCAATATTGTCTGTTTCCAAGCCAGACATCTGTTAAGTGAGTTTTCTCCCATTTTACGACCTTTCTTGTCGCAGTTGTTAAGTGAATCAGTGCAAGCTGTTATGTTAGTAATCCGGTCGTTAAGCAAATCAGGTTCCCCCCCCCTTGACTTTGCATGTCGGAACGTCCCAAAAAGGGATCGCGTGACCCTGGGACCCTGCGACCGTCATAACTATGAGTCAGTTGCCAAGCTGACTCCGAATTTGGATCCCCGTAACCCTGGGGAATGCAACTTCAAACCGTCGCTAAACGCAGCTTGTAAGCCGAGGACTAGGTGTACGTGTGAGCGAAGGAGCCAGCCAGGCCTGCAGCCTCGGGGAAAAGACATCATGTTAAAAAGTATGTATGTGTGTGTGTGTGTGGGGAATCTGACCACGTTCCAGGAGTGGATCCAGAGAGATCCCGTTTGCAAGATGGGAGGATTCCCACGGAGGAAAAAAAAAACGCCTCCTTTGGCGTTCTGCAACCGCTGCAAATAAGGGGTGCGAAGCTGAGCCGTTTGGGGAGAAGGTCCGTTGTGCCCCTCCGTCCAGTTCCCCCTTCCCCTCCTCCTGCTCTCTCCCCCACCCCCCCCTCCCACCCCCCCCAAGGCTGCGTTCACACGTTCAGTAACCCGGTTCCTGGACCAACCCGTGTCCTTCTGGACCGGCAGAGTCTCTTCAGTCCACGAAGCTAACCCAACGGGAGGGTCTGGCCCCAATCAAGCGAGCGCAGCAGCGCGGCTGCGGTAAACGAGTCGGGGACGGGGGGGGGCGGTTGTGTGAACGCAGTCCCGCAGTGCAGAATCCACGCTTCTGGAGCCTGGCTTGCAAGCCGGCTTCCCCTCCTCCCCCCCACCGCGCGCATTGCTTAGGACAGTTCTTCAACGGGGCGGGGGTCTCCCTTCCGATATCCAGGGCGGGGGCTTCGCGCAGGGAAAACCTAGCCCGTTCTTAACCCAGGCCCCGGAGAGAAGGCGGGCCAGCTCGGCTGCGGCTGTTCGCGGACCCCGGGCGCGGGTCCCGAGGTTCCGTGGAGGGGGGGGCGTGTTCCGCTCCCCCTCCTCCTTGTTTTCTTTTCCCCCCCCCCGGTCGCCCCCCACCCGCGGCCTCCGAAACGCCGCCGCCGCTCTCCGCCGTTTCCTTTGTGTTTCATCCGTGCGGGCGTGCAAACCCGGTGGGCATCCGCCGAGCGCGCTGGCCGGCCCTGCCCTCCTTCCTCCAGCAAGGCAGGGGTCCCCCTCCCCAAAGCGGGACCCCCAGGTCCCGCGAGCTCGGCGGGGGTCGGGTGTGCGCGGCTCCACGCGGGGCTGCCGGCGTTCCCACGCGGGCTCCACATGCTGGCTGGCTGGCTGGCTGGCGCGCCCCCCCCGCCCCCCGCCCGCCTTAGGCTCCGTTACAGCCTGGCAACTCCCTCCCCCGCGGACAGCCCGGCGCGGCTGCCAGCAGCTCCATTAGCAGCGAGCCAGGCAGCGAGCAAGCGAGCGGGGCAGGCGAGCCGGTGAGTCGGCCGCGGCTGGGCACCTGGCATCCCGCCCGCCTCCCGCGGCCGCTGCCCCTCGCCCCTCGCCGGATGGGCAGAGGAAGAGGAGGAGGAGGAGGAAGAGGAGGAGAGATGGGCCAAGCTTGTGGGCACTCCATCCTCTGCCGGAGCCAGCAGTATCAGCCCGCCGCTTCTGACCTGTGAGTTCGGCCGCGGGCATCCCTGACGGAGTTGGGAGACTTCGGGGGAATTTGGAGGAGGAGGGGGAGGAGTAGGGGGAGGAGGAGGAGGAGGAGGAGGGGGAGGAGGAAGAAGAAGAGGATGAGAAGAAGAAGAGGAAGAGAAGGAGAAGGAGGAGGAGAAGAGGAAGAGGAGGAGGAAGAGGAGGAGGGGGAGAAAGAGGAGGAGGAAGAGGAAGGAGAAGGAGGAGGAGAAGGAGGAGGAAGAGGAAGAGGAAGAGAAAAAGGAGGAGGAAGAGGAGGAAGAGGAAGAGGAGGAAGAGGAAGAGGAGGAGAGGACGAGAAGGAGGAGGACGAGAAGAAGAAGAGGAGGAGGAGGAGGAGAAGGAGGAGGAGGAAGAGGAGGAGGAAGAGGAAGAGGAGGAAGAGGAGGAGAGGACGAGAAGGAGGACGAGAAGAAGAAGAGGAGGAGGAGGAGGAGAAGGAGGAGGAAGAGGAAGAGAAAAAGGAGGAGGAAGAGGACGAGAAGGAGGAGGACAAGAAGAAGAGGAGGAGGAGGAGGAAAAGAGGAGGAGGAGGAAGAGGAAGAGGAGAAGGAGGAAGAAAAAGAGGAAGAGGAGAAGGAGGGGACACCTGCAGGACCGGATCCGGAGCAGCCTGGTCCGGATCGGGTGGGAGCCGGCAGGGAGCAAGGGATGAGGATCGGAGCCGCAGCCAGGCGACTAAGCGAAGCAGGAAGGAGTCGGGGGAAGGGCGGCGTGGAAGAACAAAAGGATTTGCCGGCGGCGGGGGAGGGTGGGTGGGTGGGTGGGTGGGGGATGGAGTGGGGAGGGGGTTGGCGAGCCTCCCCCGGCCGCCTTTCCCCGCGAGTCAAGAACGCGCCGCGCGAGAGGCAGCGAGGAAAAAAAAAGTTTCCCCGTGGATAAAAAGCCGACACGGGACGCGGATCGCAGCCTGGAGGTGTAACACGTGGCCCAGGTGGCCGGGAGCGCGCGTTCCCACGCAGCCCCGCCACCTCCCCCCCCCCAACCTGGGTTGCTGGAACGGAGGGAAGGAGACCCGCTTGGGCGCGCAGGTCCCGTCGCTGTCCGCGGTGCTGAACGCGGAGAAGAGGAGGAGGAGGAGGAGGAGGAGGAGGAGGAGGAGGAGGAGGAGGAGGAGGAGGAGGAGGAGGGCGGGACGGGCCAGGGAGGGAGGGGCTGCTCCTTCCTCCCGCCCAACTTTGTCCAAAACTTCTTCTTGGGGAGAATCTTGGGGGGACGGACCCCCAACCCTGGATAATTCACTTGGATCTTGTTTAACTTGTTCAGGGCTGTCTTTGTGTGGCTAGGAATTGTTCAGTTGAGGGGCGAAGGGAGGGCGTGAAAGGAAGAAGAGGGGCGGAATTAAATTAAGAGGTGAAGTTTGGTAGCCAAGGAAACTCTGGAATAAAAAAATTGGCCGGCTCGTTTCTCAACGGGTGACTGATGCTGGACACTCTCTAGGCCAATGTTTGTCAATCTTGAAGAAGCTAAAACTCCCAGAATGATGGTTGACAATCATTCTGGGTCCAAAGCAATGGGGTTTTTGTTTTGTTTTTCCAACCTTGGCCCCTTTAAGAGGCGTGGACTTCAACTCCCAGAATTCCCCAGCCGGCTGGGGAATTCTGGGGGTTGAAGGCCACGCCTCTTAAAGGGGCCGAGGTGCAAAAAAATCAAGAAAAGGCTACTGTAATTACTGTAATTTCATTTGCAAAGAAAAAAAAATATAATGGATTCAAAGTTGCAACTCTTCAAAAAAAAAAAAACAAACCCACACAACCCCACAACTTTACATGTTTTCCGTCGAAAGGACTGTTGGTGGCAATGGTTTACTGGCATTACACAACTTTTGCCTTTGGTTTATTTCTTGACTAAGATGCCTTGAGTCCGTTCCTTCCTCGATCTTGTACGTGGAAGGACCCTGTACAGGCACAATTTGCAGTGGGCACAATTGAGGCCTACCTGAAGGTGTAGTAGTAGTAGTAGTAGTAATAATAATAATAATAATAATAATAATAATAATAATAATAATAATAATAATAATAATAATAATAATAATAATGCGACGATACCTGTAATACCATCAAACATCCACATCTGCCTATCCCAGGTCCTCTGTAAAGACTCGATAGGTAGACAAAATGCCAAATCCAGTCTGAACATCTGGCTGACTGTGCGATGATCGATAATTATTATTATTATTATTATTATTATTATTATTATTATTATTATTATTATTATTATTCAGAATTCAAACAGACAAGCACCTGCAACATAACACCCCAGACTTAACAATTGTTGATAAGAAAGACAAAAAAGTCTGGATAGTGGACGTGGCAATGCCTGGAGACAGCAGAATAGAAGAGAAAGAACTGGAGAAGATAACAAAATACAAAGACCTACAAATAGAAATAGAAAGACTGTGGCAAAAGCAAACAAGGGTAGTACCAATAGTCATAGGCTCCTTGGGTGCAATCCCAAAAAACTGGAGCACCACTTGAACACCATTGGCATTGACAAATTCGCTATTAGTCAATTGCAAAAGGCGGCCTTATTAGGAACTGCTTCCATCCTGCGACGATATCTGTAATACCATCAAACATCCACATCTGCCTATCCCAGGTCCTGGGTAAGGACTCGATAGGTAGACAAAATGCCAAATCCAGCCTGAACATCTGGCTGACTGTGCGATGATCCATAATAATAATAAAGTTGGAAGGTCCTCTAGTCCAACCCCCTGCTCTTCTTACTGTCTGTCTCCAGAAGCCACCTTCTGATGCCACATCAGGGTGTCTGAATGCTGGTTTTGTAAGGCTGACAGAGGGCTGACAGAAAACGCCAGCAAAGTTGCCTTTGTGGGGTAAAGAGTTGTGTGAATTCAGAAAGCACCTTGCCATTTCATAAGTCTGCAAAACACACGCAATGTCTGTTGTCCTAAAGGTGCTTTTTCGAGAGGCAAATGGATTCTTTTGCTCCTTTGAAGACATTTCTCTTCTCATCCAAGAAGCTTCTTCAGCTCATCCAAGAAGAAGCTTCTAGAAGGAGCCACATGTGCCTGGCTGAGGAATTCTGGGAGTTGAAGCCCACAAGTCATCAAAGGGTCAAGTTGGAAGACCCCTGGACTTCAACTCCCAGAATTCCTCAGCTAGACACGCTAGCTGAGGAATTCTGGGAGTTGAAGTCCACAAGTCATCAAAGGGCCAAGTTGGAAGATTCCTGGACTTCAACTCCCAGAATTCCTCAGCTAGACACTCTAGCTGAGGAATTCTGGGAGTTGAAGTCCAGAAGTCATCAAAGGGCCAGGTTTGAAGACCCCCCTGGTGTAGTTTCACATCAGCCATATGTGGTCCTACACAGATGTCTTGATTTACCTGCTGTTGCTCAGCAACATGATAAGATACATTCAGAGTTTTAATCAGCTGAGTTTCACAGTTTTAAAATGACCCCAGGTGGCTTTCAATTTTTGATTGGCAGCCGCCCAGAGTAGGTTGAAAGACGGTGGCTGTATAAAATGTTTTAAATGAATAAAATAAAACTGGTGCCAATGAGTCTTTTGTACAGAAAAGAGAGACGGAAGTGGTAGAAGGTGACAGAAGAGAGAAGGTGGTGGTGAGGAACCTCAATAGATTGCCTTCTGCTAGGATGCTAATGTTTGTTATATGGACAAACCAAGGAGAAACTTCCTGACAGTGAGAACAATTAACCCGTGGAACAACTTGCCACCAGAAGTTGTGGCTGCTCCAACACTGGAAGTTTTTAAGAAGAGACTGGACAGCCATTTGTCTGAAATGGCATAGGGTTTCCTGACTGAGCAGGGGGTTGGACTAGATGACCTCCAAGGTCCCTTCCAACTTTTATTATTATTATGGATCATCGCACAGTCAGCCAGATGGTCAGACTGGATTTGGCATTTTGTCTACCTATCGAGTCCTTACCCAGGACCTGGGATAGGCAGATGTGGATGTTTGATGGTATTACAGATTCTGTCGCAGGATGGAAGCAGTTCCTAATAAGGCCGCCTTTTGCAATTGACTAATAGCGAATCTGTCAATGCCAATGGTGTCCAAGTGGCGCTCCAGTTGTTTTGGGATTGCACCCAAGGAGCCTATGACTATTGGTACTACCCTTGCTTGCTTTTGCCACAGTCTTTCTATTTCTATTTGTAGGTCTTTGTATTTTGTTATCTTCTCCAGTTCTTTCTCTTCTATTCTGCTGTCTCCAGGCACTGCCACGTCCACTATCCAGACTTTTTTGTCTTTCTTATCGACAGTTGTTAAGTCTGGGGTGTTATGTTGCATGTGCTTGTCTGTTTGAATTCTGAAGTCCCAGAGCAGTTTAATTTTATCATTTTCTATGACTTATTATTTTCTATTATTGTTATCATCATCATCATCATCATCATCATCATCATCATCATTATTATTATTATTATTACTATTATATCTTGTGCAATATTCCTGTTATAAAATTCCAAATGCACGTGTCTGTTGGAAAAGTTTGAGGGCCACATGGTAGCTCAGCTACAGAAACCACAAAACATCTCAAAAGGTGTGTGTGTGGGGGGGACTCCAAACAGGACTTGCTGAGCAGGAAATCCATTCAACATCTGATATTTATTTATATCCCATCTTTTATTATTTTTACAAGTAACTCAAGTTAGCAAACATGTCTAAACAGACCTTCCTCCTCCTATTTTCCCCATTACAACAGCCCTGTGAGGTGGGTTGGGCTAAGAGAAAGGGGCTGGCCTAAAGTCACCCAACTGGCTTTCAAGTCTAAAGCGGGACTAGAACCCCTGGTGATTGGCCCATCCAGGTGGCTTTCATTGCTAAGGTGGGACTAAAACTCCCCATCTCCTGGTGATTGGCCCATCCAGGTGGCTTTCATTGCTAAGGTGGGACTAGAACTCCCCGTCTTCTGGTGATTGGCCCATCCAGGTGGTTTTCATTGCTAAGGCGGGACTAGAACTCCCCGTCTCCTGGTGATTGGCCCATCCAGGTGGCTTTCATTGCTAAGGTGGGACTAGAACTCCCCATCTCCTGGTGATGGGCCCAAAGTCACCCAGCTGGCTTTCATGCCTATGGAGGAACTAGAACTCACCGTCTCCTGGTGATTGGCCCAAAGTCACCCAACTTCCATGACTAAGGCGGGACTAGAACTCCCCGTCTCCTGGTGATTGGCCCAAAGCCACCCAGCTGGCTTTCATGCCTAAGGCGGGACTAGAACTCACCGTCTCCTTCTTTCTAGTCTTCTGCCTTAACCCGTAAACCAGGCTGGCCCCACCTGATCCAAGCCATTCACTTGCAGCTGGGCTTCACTACAACACCCATCAGCCTGAGCCCGGCCCCCTAGAGACTGCTGGCTCAGGGAAAGGGATTGTCTAGCTGACTGGCAACGTTTTTCTTTTATGAAGAAAATGATGGTTTGGCTTCGATAGGATGTTTTCCAGCCCCTTCTGCTAATTTACCACCAGGGGCCCTGAGCGGAGAATAATCCAGTTCGGCTGGAAAACTCTTTGATGCTGTAGATAAATGTCATTTGAACGGCCTGCCGCTGAGTTCTGTGCTGATCAGCCTCTGGCCTAATTGGTAACTTATTTCTCTCTCTCTCTCTCTCTCTCTCTCTCTCTCTCTCTCTCTCTCTCTCTCTCTCCCTCTCTCTGTCTCTCTCTCTCTCTCTCTCCCTCCCTCCCTCCCTCCCTCCCTCCCTCCCTCCCTCCCTCCCTCTCTCTCTCTCTCTCTCTCTCTCTCTCTCTCTCCTCCTTCAGTCTAGAAAATTCTTTCACACATTGTGAAGGATAGTTCTGGCCCACCAATCTTTTGCTGCAAGGCTGCTCTTTCGCAACGAAATTGCCCTTGTTCGAGGCAGGGGATAATCCTAGAATCCTAGGGCTGGAAGGGAACTTGGAGGTCTTCTAGTCCAACCCCTTGCTCAAGGCAGGAGACCTCATTACATCCCAGACAAATGCTTGTCAGATCTTTTCTTGAAAACCTCAAGTGATGAAGCATCTATAACTCTGGGAGGAAGCTGTTCACTTTATGTATCATCTGTCTGTCTGTCTATTTGTCCGTCCATCCATCTCTCTCTCTCTCTCTCTCTCTCTCTCTCTCTCTCTCTCTCTCTCTCTCTCTCTCTCTCTCTCTCTCTCTAGATCTGTCTGTCTGTCTTTCTATCTCATCTATCTTCTATCTATCTATCTATCATCTATCTATCTATCTATCTATCTATCTATCTATCTATCTATCTATCTTATCTATCTATATCATCTATCTATCTATCTATCTATTTATCTATCTATCTATCTATCTATCTATCTATCTATCTATCTATATCTATATTTATATTTATATCTGTCTGTCTATCTCATGTATCTTCTATCTATCTATCTATCTATCTATCTATCTATCTATCTATCATCTATCTGTCTGTCTGTCTGATCTATCTTCTCTATATCTGTCTGTCTGTCTGTCTGTCTGGTCTGTCTGTCTATCTCATCTATATTCTTTCTATCTATATCTATCTATCTATCTATCTATCTATCTATCTATCTATCTATCTAGCTAGCTAGCTATCTATCTCTATTATTTTTTTATCTTCTGTCTTATCTGTCTATCATTCTATCCGATAGAAAGACAGATAAGATAGAAGATAAAAGATAATAGAACTTGTCTATCTCATAGAATCCTAGGGCTGGAAGGGACCTTAGAGATCTTGTAATCCATCCCTCTGCCCAAGGCAGGAGACCTTATTCCATCCTGGAAAAAAGGCCTTCCAGTCTCTTCTTAAAAACCTCCAGCTATGGAGGACCCACAACTTCCATTCCCCTGGTTAATTGTCCTCACTGTCAGCAAATTCCTCCTTAGTTCTAGGTTGCTTCTCTCCTTGATGAGTTTCCACTGGGTACTTGTCCTATTCTCAGTGGCTATGGACCCCCTCTTCTCTATGACAGCCCCTCAAGTACCAGAAGATGACTATTACGTCACCCCTAATCCTTCTCTTCATTAGGCTAAACATATCTAGTTTCCTTAGACATTCATTATCTAATTTATTATCTAATCAATTTAGCCTCCCTGGTCATCTTTCCGAGCTTTCCCTCTTTGCTTCTTGAGAAATTCAGAGTAATTGGTCCCCATATCCTAATTTGTAATAATTTAATCAATTGAGCCTCTTATGTACCTTTCTTGGAAGTCCTACCAAATGTCAGAGAGAGACCAGCTGAGCCAGGAGTCAAGCAGGAATCAATCAGGAATCCTTACGTAGGCACCAGAGGGCAAGGTCCAATCTGTAGATGACCAGGCGCATTAGTCAAACCCGTCATACGTCAGGGGTCCCTGCGCACCTGCAAGAAATCTAATTCCAGCCCACCTTTGAATGCCTTTCTTATCTCCCGCTCACTTCCCTTGACCGTTAGTTGGTCAGATTCCTTATAGAGGGCTTAAGCTTGCCAATAATAATAATAATAATAATAATAATAATAATAATAATAATAATAATAATAATAATAATAATAATGCAGTGGCATGACAAAATAGCAACAAAGCTGCATTGGAAGATCTGCAAAAAATATCACTTGCCTGTAAGCAAAAACTGGTGGGATCATAAAATAGAGAAAGTCATAGAAAATGATAAAATTAAATTGCTCTGGGACTTCAGAATTCAAACAGACAAACACCTGCAACATAACACCCCAGACTTAACAATTGTCAATAAGAAAGACAAAAAAGTCTGGATAGTGGACGTGGCAGTGCCCAGAGACAGCAGAATAGAAGAGAAAGAACTGGAGAAGATAATAAAATACAAAGACCTACAAATAGAAATAGAAAGACTGTGGCAAAAACAAGCAAGGGTAGTACCAATAGTCATAGGCGCCTTGGGTGCAATCCCAAAACAACTGGAGCACCACTTGAACACCATTGGCATTGACAGATTCGCTATTAGTCAATTGCAAAAGGCGGCCTTACTAGGAACTGCTTCCATCCTGCGACGATATCTGTAATACCATCAAACATCCACATCTGCCTATCCCAGGTCCTGGGTTAGGACTCGATAGGTAGACAAAATGCCAAATCCAGTCTGAACATCTGGCTGACTGTGCGATGATCAATAATAATAATAATAATAATAATAATAATAATAATAATAAAGTTGGAAGGGACCTTGGAGGTCATCTAGTCCAACCCCCTGCTCAGGCAGGAAACCCTAGACCATTTCGGACAAATGGATGTCCAGTCTCTTCTTCAAAACTTCCAGTGTTGGAGCATTCGCAGCTTTTGGAGGCAGGTAGTTCCACTGGTTAATTGTTCTCACTGTCAGGAAGTTTCTCCTTAGTTCTAGGTTGCTTCGCTCCTTGATCAGTTTCCATCTGTTGCTTCTTGTCCTGCCTTCGGGCGCTTTGGAGAAGAGCTTGACTCTCTCTTTTTTGGGGCAGCCCCTGAGATACTGGAAGGCTGCTTTCATGTCCCCCCTTGTCCTTCTCTTCGTTAAACTAGACATCCCCAATTCCAGCATCTGTTCCTTGTATGTTTCAGCCTCCAGTCCCCTAATCATCTTTGTTGCTCTTCTCTGCACTCTTTCTAGAGTCTCAGCATCTTTTTTACATCGCGGTGTCCAAAACTGGATGCAGGATTCCAAGTGTGGCCTTACTAAGGCCTTGTAAAGCGGTATTAATACTTCACGTGATCTTGATTCTATCCTTCTCCCGCTCGTTTCCCTTAGTCAGGTTGGTCAGGTTGTTGGCTAGTCAGGTTTTTGTAGAGAGCTTAAGCTTGCCATAAATCTTTGCACTCATTCACATCATCTGAATCTCCTGATTTCCCCCAACACTTGACACAATCCCGCTTGAAGGCGGTCGACCCTTATTTCAGACCAGCCCAGGTGCAAACTGCCAATCTGGGGAGATTCCTGTAAAATAAGCATTGAGCAATAAAGTTGTTGTTGTTGTTAATTGCAAAGTCGTGTCTGACCCATCGCGACCCCATGGACAACGTTCCTCCAGATCTTCCTGTCCTCTACCATCTTCTGGAGTCCATTTAAGTTCACACCTCCTGCTTCAGTGACTCCATCCAGCCATCTCATTCTCTGTCGTCCCCTTCTTCTCTTGCCCTCCATCTTTCCCAGCATCAGGCTCTTCTCCAGTGAGTCCTTCCTTCTCATTAGGTGGCCAAAGTATTTGAGTGTCAACTTCAGGATCTGGCGTTCTAAAGAGCAGTCAGGGTTGATCTCTTGAGCAATAAAGTAGCTCATTCCAACTCTTCACGTGCGGATCTGGCTGTTTGCGCCTGACACCGGATCTGCTTCGAGCCAAATTTCCTGACCTAGAGTGCCTTAAACGTCTCTTTGCACGGCTCTTGAGGATGGCGAAAGAGCCTCCGTGGGGCAGGATATTAAAATACCAACTCGGAGGATAAAAGGATGGGGATGCTGAGTATTTATTTGCGCAGCTTGGCGGTACCTGGGGTGGGAGCAATTAGCCCTCATAAATAAACTACAAGACCACAGGGACGCTAAATTAAGTAATTTGCTTATCAGGCCATGTCAAATCCTGTTCGGCTGTTGATTGCCTTCCTCCTCCTTTGACGTGGTGAAATCACCACGAGGTAAATATAGTCGGAATGGAGAACAGGCTACTCTCGAGTGTCTCCAAATGCAGCTTTGGGGAGGCCTCTGTCTAGGCTGGAGTTTGTTCAGGCAACTGACGGGCGCAGGGAGAAACAGAGGGGGTGTTGTCCACAGCAAGAAGAGAAGGAGATGGGTTCGGTTGACACCGCTTATTCTGCACAAGGTTGCTAAGTTTGGAGTGAGGGCAAAGGAGAGTCCTCAGGATGTGTTTGGCAGGATAAAATAGAACAGAATAGAATAGAAATACAGAATAGAGTAGAGTAGAGTAGAGTAGAGTAGAGTAGAGTACGGTAGAATAGAATAAAGAATAGAATAGAATAGAATAGAATAGAATAGAATAGAATAGAATAGAATAGAATAGAATAGAATAGAATATTTGCTTATCAGGCCATGTCAAATCCTGTTGGCTCTTGATTGCCTTCCTCTGCTTTGATGTGGTGAACATAGTTGGAATGGACTATATTCTACTCTACTCTACTCTATTCTATTCTAGTCTACTCTACTCTACTCTATTCTACTCTACTCTATTCTATATTGCTATACTATTCTATTCTATTCTATTCTATTCTATTCTATGTTGCTTTTCTATTCTATTCTACTCTACTCTACTGTACTCTATTCTACTCTACTCTATTCTATTCTATTGTGTTTCTACTCTATTCTATATTGCTATTCTATTCTACTCTATTATATTCTGTATTTCTATTCTACTCTATTCTATATTGCTATTCTACTCTACTCTACTCTACTCTACTCTACTCTACTCTACAGAGAAGAGCAACAAAGATGATTAGGGGACTGGAGGCTAAAACATATAAGGAACGGTTGCGAGAATTGGGTATGTCTAGTTTAACGAAGAGAAGGACAAGGGGGGACATGATAGCAGTATTCCAATATCTCAGGGGCTGCCATAAAGAAGAGGGAATTAAGCTATTTTCCAAAGCACCTGAAGGCAGGACAAGAAGCAACGGGTGGAAACTAATCAAGGAGAGAAGCAACCTAGAACTAAGGAGAAACTTCCTGACAGTGAGAACAATTAATCAGTGGAACAGCTTGCCTCCAGAAGCAGTAAATGCTCCAACACTGGAAGTTTTTAAGAAGAGACTGGACAGCCATTTGTCCGAAATGGTATAGGGTTTCCTGCCCGAGCAGGGGGTTGGACTAGATGACCTCCAAGGTCCCTTCCAACTTTACTATTATTATTATTATTATTATTATTATTATTATTATTATTATTATTATTATTATTATTATTATTATTATTCTATTCTATTCTGTGTTTCTATTCTACTCTATTCTATATTGCTATTCTACTCTACTCTATTCTATTCTATTCTGTATTTCTATTCTACTCTACTCTACTCTTTTCTATATTGCTATTCTACTCTACTCTACTCTACTCTATTCTATTCTGCATTTCTATTCTACTCTACTCTACTCTACTCTATTCTATTATTATTTTTGCAGACTCTCGGGTTGTTGTTTTTTTATAAAGGGAGTGGTGGTCTTTTGTCTGACCACAGAATGGAAGCAAATGCATATGGAGAGTCCCCATCATGTAGATCGTGGTTGTTCCCAAAGTGCTTTTTTTTCCCCAAAAAGGCAACTGGACTTTCTTGATTTTTTTTTCTTTTTTCCTTTGAAAATGTTCCGTTTCTCATCCAGGAAGCTTCTTCAGTGCTGGAGAAGTTCTGAAGCCTCTTGGGTAAGAAGCGAAACATTTTCAAAGAAAAAAAACCCAAAAAAACCCAGTTGTCTTTTGAAGGGGGGGGGGAAGTCACCTTTGAGATGAAGCAAGGAAACGCCCCGCACTCACCTGAGGCTCAAATCCACAGCCCCCGTTTCTTTTTTCTTTTTATTTGCAGAAAGACCTGTTGCTTAAAGCAACGAGGGCTTTGTGTGTTTGTCTGTGTGGGTGTATTTGTGTGTTTGTGCGTGTGCGTGGGTGCAACACACAGCCCTCACGCGCCCCCCCCCTTCCTTGAAAGGGCTCCGTGATGGAGAAGCTTTCGCAGCAAGCGGAAAAACAAAGCATCGTCTTGTTTGCAACGCCCTGACACGCTAAGTCGCATGACGAAGTGCCAGGCTGGGGCATCGCTCCACCAGCCACGGCTGGAGGCCACTGGTGGATAGAAAGAGCTGGGACCACACACACACACACACACACACACACACACAGAGCTGGGGGGCTGGCAATCAAAGGTTCTAATTGTACTAGTTTATGCTTGGCGCTCTCATCCCACTTTTGGCACCCTGTGAGTGCTCCCTATCCTGTGTGTGTGTTTGTGTTTGTGTGTGTGTGTGTAGCAGTTATCCCACTTCTGGCATCCTGTAAGTTCTCTCTATCCTGTGTGTCTGTGTGTAGCAGTTATCCCACTTCTGGCACCCTGTAAGTGCTCCCTAACCTCTCTCTCTCTGTCTCTCTCTGTGTGTGTGTGTGTGTGTGTAGCTGTCATCCCACTTCTGGCATCCTGTAAGTGCTCTCTATCCTCTGTGTGTGTGTGTGTGTGTGTGTGTGTGTGTGTGTAGCTGTCATCCCACTTCTGGCACCCAGTAAGTGCTCCCTATCCTGTGTGTGTGTGTGTGTGTGTGTGTGTGTGTGTGTGTGTGTGTAGCAGTTATCCCACTTCTGGCACCCTGTAAGTGCTCTCTATCCTGTGTGTGTGTGTGTGTGTGTGTGTGTGTGTCTGTGACTGTGTGTGTGTAGCTGTCATCCCACTTCTGGCACCCCGTAAGTGCTCCCTATCCTCTCTGTGTATTTGTGTTTGTGTCTGTGTGTCTGTGTGTGTAGCTGTTATCCCACTTCTGGCACCCCATAAGTGCTCCCTATCCTGTGTGTGTGTGTGTTTGTGTGTGTGTGTGTGTGTGTGTGTAGCTCTCATCCCACTTCTGGCACCCTTTAAGTGCTCTCTATCCTCTGTGTGTGTGTGTGTGTGGCTGTCATCCCACTTCTGGCACTCTGTGCTCCCTATCCTCTGTGTGTGTGTGTGTGTGTGTGTGCGCGCGCGCGCGCGTGTGTAGCTGTCATCCCACTTCTGGCACTCTGTAAGTGCTCTCTATCGTGTGTGTGTGTGTGTGTGTGTGTGTGTGTGTGTG
This sequence comes from Crotalus tigris, assembly GCF_016545835.1. Taxonomy (NCBI): domain Eukaryota; kingdom Metazoa; phylum Chordata; class Lepidosauria; order Squamata; family Viperidae; genus Crotalus; species Crotalus tigris. The sequence goes on along the minus strand of NW_024100467.1, from coordinate 85,151 downwards.
TGTGTGTCTGTCATCCCACTTCTGGCACTCTGTGCTCCCTATCCTCTCTCTCTCTCTCTGTGTGTGTGTGTGTGTGTGTGTGTGTGTGCGTGTGTAGCTGTCATACCACTTCTGGCACCCTGTAAGTGCTCTCTATCTCTGTGTGTGTGTGTGTGTGTGTGTGTGTGGCTGTCATCCCACTTCTGGCACTCTGTGCTCCCTATCCTCTGTGTGTGTGTGTGTGTGTGTGCGCGTGTGTAGCTGTCATCCCACTTCTGGCACTCTGTAAGTGCTCTCTATCCCTGTGTGTGTGTGTGTGTGTGTGTGTGTGTGTGTGTGTGTGTGTCATCCCACTTCTGGCACTCTGTGCTCCCTATCCTGTGTGTATGTGTGTGTGTGCATGTGTAGCCGTCATCCCACTTGTGGCACTCTGTAAGTGCTCCCTATGCTCTCTCTCTCTCTCTCTCTCTGTGTGTGTGAGTGTCTGTGTTTCAACTCTATCTGCTGCCCAGGTATATAGGCGACCCTCAATTTACAATAATTCATTTAGTGGCCGCTCGAAGTTACAACAGCACTTCTGACCAGTTTTGCACCCTTACGATGGCTGCCGGGTCCCCAGTCGTCAAGTGGTCAAAATTTGAGCCTTTGGCCTCCTTATTTACGACGGTCGCGGCGTCCCGGGGGGTGGGGGTCACGTGATCCCCTTTAGCGACCTTCGGACAAGCCAAGTCAACAGGAAAGCCCGGCATCACTACACAACTGTGTGACTAGCTTAACAACTGCAGTGATTCACTCAAGGACTGTAGCAAGGAAAGTCGTAAAATGGGGCAAAGCTCGCTTTTTAATTGTCCCGCTTAGCCACAGAAAGGTTGGACTCGGTTGTCGTTGTAAGACGAGGACTAGCGGCATCGTGGGTGGTTAGGTCAGAGCCTGGTGGATCCCTGTGGTCAGTAAAGGAGCGCCTTTCGCATCCTGGTCCAAAGGGCTTCGCAGACGGATCTGTGCTCTGTGGATTTCTAGGCTCACTCCTGCTTGCGACCGTCAGGAAGCGAACGACTTTGTTTAATGTTTTCCCCACCTTTATTATTTCCATAGATATTATTATTTCCTTCACAACAACCCTGCAAGGTGGGTTGGGCTGACAGAGCAGAATTGATTCAAAGTCAGCCAGCTGGCTTTCATGCCTAAGGCGGGACTAGAACTCACCGTCTCCTGATGATTTGCCCAAAGTCATCCAACTGCTTTCCTGCCTAAGGCGGGACTAGAACTCACTGTTTCCTGGTGATTGGCCCAAAGTCACCCAGTAGGCTTTCGTGCCTAAGGCGGGACTAGAACTCCCTGTCTCCTGGTGATTGGCCCAAAGTCACCCAGCTGCTTTCATGCCTAAGGCGGGACTAGAATTCACACTCTCCTGGTGATTGGCCCAAAGTCACCCAGTAGGTTTTTGTCCCTAAGGCGGGACTAGAACTCACCCTTTCCTGGTGATTGGCCCAAAGTCATCCAGTAGGCTTTCGTGCCTAAGGCGGGACTAGAACTCTCCATCTCCTGGTGATTGGCCCAAAGTCACCCAACCCTCTTTCATGCCTAAGGCGGGACTATCTTGGCTGGCTGGGGAATTCTGGGAGCTGAAGTCCACACACGTTAAAGTGACTGAGGTTGAGCAACTCTGTCCTAGCAGAGGCATCCAATAGCGCCTCATTGTCATTATTAGGCGTGCATACACAGGGACACACACACAACACACACACACACACACACACACACACACACACACACGTTGCTTGCATGTTTCCACGAGAGAAAATACAGTGTAATATGTAATAGTAGTAAAGTTGGAAGGGACCTTGGAGGTCATCTAGTCCAACCCCCTGCTCGGGCAGGAAACCCTACACCATTTCGGACAAGTGGCTGTCCAGTCTCTTCTTAAAAACTTCCAGTGTTGGAGCATTTACTGCTTCTGGAGGCAGGTAGTTCCACTGGTTAATTGTTCTCACTGTCAGGAAGTTTCTCCTTAGTTCTAGGTTGCTTCTCTCCTCTCTCGCCAGTGGCGTCTTGCATAAAGCTCATTACGCGGGTCTTAATTATGTGGGAGCCAAACCTCGCTTCGGGTCACACCAGTTCCCCCTTGTCTGGACCGGCGGTCTTGAACGGCCAAACATCCCTTTTCCCCCCCATATATTTCCAATAAAGTAGGAAATTCATCTTCGTTTCCAGTGGCACGGAGGCTGGGATTCAACCCCCCTCCCATCACCCAAACGGGGCGTCTCGGCTTGTGTGCTGATTTAATTGGAAGTTTTTGATCTCCTGCTGCTTTATCCGAGGAATTTTTTGAGTCATCTGCAACAGTTAAAAACCAAGCGGGCAGCCGTGGAGATAAAAATCGATAAAAATTATTACATCCAGCAGGGCAACATGATCTGAAAAGCACAGAAGACCAGGCATTTACGTTGTCCTTTTTACCCATCCATGCATTCTTTTCTTTTCATTATTTTTTATTTTATCGACTCTTTTGAGAGAACAATTGAGAACTGCCGGCAGCAGGCTATATAAACAACTTAAACAAACAAACAAACAAACAAAAGAAACCCAACAGAAAACAAGATATTTTAAAAATCAAGTAAAAAAAAAAACAACAACCAGAAAACTGGAAATTCAATAATAATAATCACAATGATCATAATGGATTTTACTACTTTTCTTCAATATTAAAATAAAGTGAGATTTTCACGTAAAGGGGAATTGCCATTCCAGTTTCAAGCAATGAGCTGAACTTCACTCTGGTTAATCCTTCAGTAGAAAAGTCAGTTCAGAGGCTAAAAATTTACATACTGCAGTTCATTAAGTTGGCCTTTGATATTTTGGTATAGAGAGGGCCTTCCAGGAATTGACAGCACTGATGTTGTTCCCTAGCTGGGTCATGAAACGTCTGCAAGAAAAGCACCAAGCTCAGAGAGCATCAAGGACCCCACAGTCTTAGTCCTCCTCCTTCTCCTCCTTCTCCTCCTTCTCCTCCTCCTCCTCCTCTTCTTAAATCCCCCTCCCTTCTAGCTCTGATGATTTTACCTAGCTGGATAATGAAATGTCTGCAAGAAAACCACCAGGCTCAGAGAACATCAAGGACCCCACACCCAGAATTGAGTGCTATTGCATCCAGTTTTGGTCACCATATTATAAAATGTTGGAAAGAGGGCAGAGAAGAGCAACAACGATGATTAGGGGGCTGGAGGCTAAAACATACAAGGAACGGTTGCTAGAATTGGGCATGTCTAGTTTAATGAAGAGAAGGACGAGGGGGGACAGGATAGCAGGGTTCCAGTATCTCAGGGGCTGCCCCAAAGAAGAGGGAGTCAAGCTCTTCTCCAAAGCGCCTGTCAGGAAGTTTCTCCTTAGTTCCAGGTTGCTTCTCTCCTTGATGAGTTTCCATCCATTGCTTCTTGTCTGGCCTTCAGGCGCTTTGGAGAACAGCTTGACTCCCTCTTCTTTGGGGCAGCCCCTGAGATATTGGAAGGCTGCTATCCTGTCCCCCCTCGTCCTTCTCTTCATTAAACTAGACATACCCAATTCCAGCAACCGTTCCTTATATGTTTTAGCCTCCAGTCCCCTGATCTTCTTTGTTGCTCTTCTCTGGACTCTTTCTAGAGTCTCAGCATCTTTTTTACATCATGGTGACCAAAAGACTGGATGCCGTATCCACGTCTCCTTCTTGGCTGAATCCCAGGTAGTTTTCCTTTCCAACCACATCTGGTAGGAGAAGCACTCCAGGGACCCACATTTCCAGCAACCGAAGACCCCGCACAGCCTGCCCACCGTCTTTTCCCTCTGTGTCAAACAGAAATATTTCTGTAGCTTTCATAGTTGGGCTACACCAGGGGTAAGCAACCTTGGCTCTTTTATGACTCGTGGACTTCAACTCCCAGAATTCCTGAGCCAGCACAGCTGGCTCAGGAATTCTGGGAGTTGAAGTCCACGAGTCATAAAAGAGCCAAGGTTGCCTACCCCTGGGCTACACCCTTCTCCCCGGTGTAGCTTCCCCTCCTCGCCTCCTTTTTATTAAAACTCCCCAGAATTGAGTTATAAGTCTGGCGCTGTCCTGGCGGGACTCCTGGGAGCAGAACAGATCTGAAAAAAAATCTGCTTTTGTGGCAATCTGGATGGACCCTCCTTGGATTTTTCTGTGTTGCTATGGAGAGCTTCAGTGCCAAGTGCGTATTAACGCCTAAATGACCAGGGCTGTGTGAAGACCGAGAGACGGAGTGGGCAAAAAAAGACATTGACACCCTAGAACAGTGGTTCTCAACCTGTGGGTCGGGACCCCATTTGGGGTCGAACGACCATTTCACGGGGGTCGCCAAACAACGCAGTCCGCCATTTTTTCCCCCTTTTCCTTAGCTGTGCTCCTCCCTTTTATTCTATTGGCTTTGGAAAGCCAATAGAATAGAGTCTCTTGAATAGAGTCTAATTCTATTGGCTTTCAAAAGCCAACAGGAATTGTCCAGGCTGTCTCTGCCGTGTTGAGCCCGCCAAAAGTCCCAGTCTGCAAACGGTGCTGCACCAGTTGAGTAGTCCTCAACTTACGACCGGTTGGGGGTCGCGGCATTAAAAAGGTTGAGAACCACTGGCCTAGAAAGATTACAGAGAAGAGCGATAAAGATGACTGGTGGGTGGTCGGGGAGCACGGTTGCAGGATTGGGGTATGTCCAGAGAAAAGAAGCCTTAGGGGTGACATGACAGCCGTCTTTCAATATCTGAGGAGCTGCCCCAAAGAAGAATTGGGGGGGGGGTCAAGTTCTTCTCCAAAGCCCCTGAAGGCAGGACAAGAAGCAATGGGTAAAAACTCATCAAGGAGAGAAGCAACCTGGAACTAAGAAGAAACTTCTTGACTGTGAGGACAATTAACCAGTGGAACCACCTGCCTCCAGAAGTTGTGGATGCTCCAACACTGGAGGTTTTTAAGAAGAGACTGGACAGACATTTGTCTGGAAGGGTATACGGTTTCCTGCCTGAGCAGGGGGTTGGACTAGATCACAGGTCGGCAACCTGCGGCTCCGGAGCTGCATGCGGCTCTTTGAGCCTCCCCCTGTGGCTCCCAGCCTCCTCTGCCTTTGCAGAGAGAGAGACAGAGACAGAGAGAGGCAATTGCACTTCCCTGCTTCTCTCTCTCTCTCTCTCTCTCTCTCTGTATGTGTTTGTTGTGTGTGTGTGTGTGTATGTGTGTATGTGTAAAAGAGAGTGCACTCACAGTGTTCCCCGCGGAGCTGAAAAGCTTACTGGGCAGAGCCCCTCCCTTTGCTGCGTCTCTGCAGGAAGCAGGAAGCAGGAAGGGCAGGAGAGAGCTAGCTAGCCCAGCTAGGCTGACTCAGGAATTCTGGGAGTTGAAGTCCATGAGTCATAAAAGAGACGAGGTTGCCTACCCCTGATCTTGCTGGACAACAGCTTGAAGCTTGCCAGGTGAGCAGCAGATAGGAGGGGGGGGGGAGAGAGAGGGAGGGAGAGAGAGAGAAAGAAAGAGAGTGGGGGAAGAGGAGTGGCAGACCAAGGGCAGATAGGGAGGGAGGGAGGGAGAGAGACAGAGAGAGAGAGGAGAGAGACCCTTTTGACATGTAAAATGAAGATAACACTGTATATATCCTTTTTTTAACCTTTGTGTGTATGTAATTTTATTCTCTTAAAGCATTCTCTTGGTGATCATTGTTTTAATAGTATGGATATTCCCAAGAGTGATATTTTTACTTTTATTTTTTATGTGTGTGTGTGTGTGTGTGTGTGTGTGTGTGTGTGTGTATACACACACACACACACACACATACATACACAAACACACACACCTATAATAAAGGTAAAAAAGGATATATGCAGTGTTATCTTCATTTTAGATATCAAAACGGTTTTGCGGCTCCCGGTGTTTTGTTTTTGGTGAGAAATGGGTCCAAGTGGCTCTTTGAGTGTTTTGGGTTGCCTACCCCTGGACTAGATGACCTCCAAGGCACCTTCCAGTTCTATTCTGATTGAAGACGGGTGGCAAGAACTGGGCATAGCTAGTCTAGTGAAGAGAAGGATGAGGGGGGATAGGATAGCAAGGTTCCAGTATCTCAGGGGCTGCCCCAAAGAAGAGGGAGTCAAGCTATTGTCCAAAGCGCCTGAAGGCAGGACAAGAAGCAATGGATGGAAACTAATCAAGGAGAGAAGCAACCTGGAATTAAGGAGAAACTTCCTGACACTGAGAACAATTAACCAGTGGAACCACCTGCCTCCAGAAGCGGTGAATGCTCCAACACTGGAAGTTTTTAAGAAGAGACTGGACAGCCATTTGTCCATAGAGGGTCTACTGCATGACCCTCAACTATTGGAAGACTGCTATCATGTCAGCCCTAGTCCTTCTCCTTGTTAGAGTACTAGAGAAACATAATTTCTCAACCGTTCTTTGTGTGTTTTAGCCTCCAGTCCCTTAACCGTCTCAGTTGCTCTTCTCTGCGTTCTGTCTCAGGTGTCTGCCTCTTTTTTTGTGTGTTGTGGTGACCCGGACTGGGATGCAATCTTCCACAATGTGGTTCGACAAGCCTTGGGTTAATATATGGCAGCATCTGGGCCCATGAAATTTTAATGTCCATTCTGTGAATTTTAAAAGACATATAATCCTTATTTATAGAGAGTGCTTTGGAAAGCATTGGCTAAGAGCCACGTGGAGGGGGAAATAGCAGCCAGGCCTTCGGCAGACGGTTGCAGAAGGCAGCTAAGACTATTGCAGGGATCTGCAGAATGTACTTTATGGCAAACCTCCTCCTCCTCTTCCTCCTTCCTCCTCCTCTTTCTCCTCCTCTTCCTCTTCCTCCTCTTCCTCCTCTTCTTCCTCCTCTTCCTCCTCTTCTTCCTCCTCTTCCTCCTTCCTCTTCCTCCTCCTCCTCTTCCTCCTTCTCTTCCTCCTCCTCCTCCTCCTCCTCTTCTCCTCCTCCTCTTCCTCCTCTTCTTCTTCCTTCTCTTCCTCCTCTTTCTCCTTCTCTTCCTCCTCCACTTCCTCCTTCTCTTCCTCTTCCTCCTCATCTTCCTCCTCCTCCTTCTCTTCCTATTCCTCCTTCCTCCTCCTCCTCCTCCTCTTCCTCCTTCTCTTCCTTCTCTTCCTTCTCCTCCTCCTCTTCCTCCTCCTCCTTGTATTCCTTCTCTTCCTTCCTCCTCCTCTTCCTCCTTCTCTTCCTCTTCCTCCTTCCTCCTCTTCCTCCTTCTCTTCCTCCTCCTCCTCCTCCTTCTCTTCCTCTTCCTCCTCTTCCTCCTTCTCTTCCTCTTCCTCCTTCTCTTCCTCTTCCTCCTCCTCCTTCCTCCTCTTCCTCCTCCTCCTCCTCCTCCTTCTCCTTCTATTCCTCCTTCTCCTCCTTCCTTTCTCTTCCTTGCAATTTTGCTTTTCAGATCAAGCCCCATCCGGATCTAACTGGGCATTTTCCATACATGCATCTATTGTACCTCCGGGTCCTTAGTGGTCTTTAAGCTCGGTTGTTTTCCTGCAGTGTTTTCATTCGCCTACTAGGTCGTCTTTCTCTTCACTCGACTACGGTGGAGACCCCCAATTCCCACACCCATTCCTCCTACGGTTAAAAACCACCAGGCCCCTGACCATCTTCGGGGCTTTTCTCTGACACTTTCTAGGGTCTCAGCATCTCTGCTGCATTGTGCCTCACTCTGAGGGTCCTTGCGGGGTGTGTGTGTGGGGGAGCTCCGTGTCTGGCAGGGAAGGTGGCACCGGGCAATGCAGTTATTTCTTTCTGCACCGACGGTGCCAATTGGAAGGGATTTAGGGCAGTGGGGGCGTCCCTGGCAATGGGTTTTTCCCAGCGTCCTTTCCAAGAGGACATCATTTGCCACAGGGGTTCCTAGCTGTTTGTCTGTTTGTTTGTTTTATTGATTGAAGAGATTTACAGTTCCCCATCTGTCATGATTCTGGGCACCGTGCAGAAGAGTACAAGACACATGGAATGCAGACCCAGCGGTTGGGAAAGAAAACCTGGCAAAAACAGACATCAGAGAAAAGACCGAAACCTCCCACGGGGGGGGGGAGCGAGGTGTCCCGGCTTCATTTAATCCACGAGTGTCCAACCTTGTCTGCTTGAAGACCCGCGGACTTCAATTCCCAGAATTCCCCAGCCAGCACATCTGGATCCTCATTTCACCAACCTCGGAAGGGTGGAACGCGGAGTCAGCCTTGAGCTGGATGGAATTGAACTGCCGAAGTGCTGGCAGCCGGCAGTCAGCAGACGTAGCTGCAGTGTTGCTCTCTGAACATTGCCCCCCCCCCACGGCTCTAGATAGATGACAGATAGAGAGAGAGAGTTAGAGAGAGATACACAGAGAGAGAATAGAGAGAGAATAGAGAGAGAGTTAGATAGGTAGAGAGAGATAGGGATAGGGATAGAGATAGAGATAGAAATATAGATAAATAGATAGATAGATAGATAGATAGAGAGAGAGAGAGAGAGAGAGAGTTAGAGAGATACACAGAGAAAGAATAGAGAGAGAATAGAGAGAGATAGGGATAGAGATATAGATAGAGGATAGATAGATAGATAGAGAGAGAGAGAATAGAGAGAGAGTTAGATAGTTAGAGAGAGATAGAGATATAGACAGAGATAGAAATAGAGATATAAATGAAAATATATATATATGTGTGTGTGTGTGTGTGTGTGTTCTGAGGTTTTCGTGGGTAACCAAAGACATACATATATAGATAGACAGATAGATAGATAGATAGATAGATAGATAGATAGATAGATAGATATAGATATAGATATAGATATAGATATAGATATAGATATAGAGAGAATAGAGTTTAGAAAGAGATAGGGATATAGACAGAGATAGAAATAGAGATATAGATAGAGGATAGATAGATAGATAGATAGATAGATAGATAGATAGATAGATAGATAGAGTTAGAGAGAGATAGAGATAGAGAATAGAGAGAGAGTTAGGTAGAGAGAGATAGAGATATAGACAGAAATAGAGATATGGATGAAGAGAGAGAGAGAGATACACATACAGAGAGAGAATAGAGTTAGGTAGATAGGGATATAGACAGAGATAGAAATAGAGATATAGATAGAGGATAGATAGATAGAGATAGATAGATAGATAGATAGATAGATAGATAGATAGAGAATACAGAATTAGGTAGAGAGAAAGAGGGATATAGACAGATATAGAAATAGAGATAGAGAATAGATAGATAGAATTAGAGATATATAGATAGATAAATAAATAAAAATAGATAGATAGAGATATAGATAGAAATATAGATAGATAGGGAGGGAGGGAGGGAGGGAGGGAGAGGGAGAGAGAGAGAGAGAAAAGGGACTATACAATATACGAGAAAAAATATATTAAATTAAGATAAAACCATAGTAGGCTGCCATAGAGTCACAATGGGGTAGATGTTATAGCTCCGTCTCTGAAAAGGAACCCAACCCTCGTCACTCGATGGTGATCAGATGACTGAAGTGTTGATATTGCGGGGAGCCTCCCCAACTGCATTGGAAGACGGGCAGAACACGCAGACCTTTGAAACCAGCCCATAACTCATCCCGAGAAAGCTGGAAGGCCTGACTCAACCCAGCTGGAAGGCCCAGAGCTTCTGATTAGGGTCAGATCACCCTGGAGACAATCCTGTGCCATCTAAACGGTTGCTAAGCATCCACACTCGGTCGGTGGTCCAGAATCACGGCCTAATCAGGGCTGAGAGGGTGGGTGGGAGCAAGGGGAATCCACCTAGCTGTCTCTTTCCACCTTCAAGGGGTGTGTGTGTGTGTGCGCGTGTGTGCGTGTGTGCGTGTGCGTGTGAAAGGTCCATCTCTGCCCTCCTTCCATCCCCCAGTTCAAACAGACCCGGTTTTGTTCAGAAGTACCAGAGACAAACAGGGGATAACATGGGGGCTTATGGCTAAACGAGGCTCCGCTCTCCGGAGTTGGAGACTGCAAAATAGAGCATCGCAGAGTTGAGAGGTCATCTAGTCCAACCCCCTGCACAGGCAGGAGAATCCTATGCCAGGAGCATCCAGCCGTGGAACTTGAAGACTTGTGGGCTTGGAAATTTAACCTTGGGACTTGAAGACTTGTGGACTTCAACTCCCAGAATTCCCCAGCCGGACGTTGAGGTCCATAAGTCTTCAAGTGGACAGCTTTGGAGAAGTTCTGCCCTAAATATCATGCCAGACAAATGGCTGCCCAATTTCTTCTGAAAAACCTCCCGTAAGGGAGCATCTTCTACACCTTCTTGTGGCAAGCTGTTCCACAGGTTAACTGGAAAAGCAGCAGATATAAAGTAGTAGTATTTTACCTGGGCATTAAAGGGGGGGGTCTATCACGGGTTCTTTTTCAGTATATCCAAAACCGCCAAAGAGGCCACACAAGCACACTGGTCTCTAGGCACCACACACTTAAACACACAAAGGCCACAACTTTGAGCCCCACTGCTTCATTTCTCTCCAGTCCTACCACAACACCTGCTCACATTACAACTGTTCATTTAGGGACTGTTAAAAAATCACAACAGCGCGGGGGGAAAAAAGTGACGTAGGACACTTTGACCGGTGACTTAGTCACGTGATCAAAATCCAGACGCTTGGCAGCTGACTCATAGTTACGACGGTCGCAGGGTCCCGTCATCCCCTTTTGTGATCTTTTGACAAGCCAAGTCAATGGGGGGGGGGGAGAAGCCCGATTCGCTTAACGGCCATGCTAGTAACTTAATAAACTGCAACAATCCGCTTAACAACCGTGGCAGGAAAGGTTGCAAAATGGAGCAAAACGCTCACCTCTTTCATAGCAAGAGAAAGCTGGGGCTCAATTATAAACCGTAAGTCGAGGACTCCCTGTATGCAAACTTCCAGGTGAATATGCATGCCCTAGAACAGGGGTAGGCAACTTTGGCTCTTTTATGACTCGTGGACTTCAACTCCCAGAATTCCTCAGCCAGCATGGGGGAAAGTATGGCCCCTTCATGGGGACTTCAACTCCCAGAATTCCTGAGCCAGCATGGGGGAAAGTATGGCCCCTTCATGGGGACTTCAACTCCCAGAATTCCTGAGGCACCATGGGGGAACTATGGCCCCTTCATGACTCGTGGACTTCAATTCCCAGAATTCCTGAGCCAGCATGGGGGAACTATGGCCCCTTCATGACTCGGGGACTTCAACTCCCAGAATTCCTCAGCCAGCATGGGGGAACTATGGCCCCTTCATGACTCGGGGACTTCAACTCCCAGAATTCCTCAGCCAGCATGAGGGAACTATGGCCCCTTCATGACTTATGGACTTCAACTCCCAGAATTCCTCAGCCAGCATGGGGGAAATATGGCCCCCTCATGACTCATAGACTTCAACTCCCAGAATTCCTCAGCCAGCATGGGGAAACTATGGCCCCTTCATGACTTGCAGACTTCAACTCCCAGAATTCCTCAGCCAGCATGAGGGAACTATGGCCCCTTCATGACTTATGGACTTCAATTCCCAGAATTCCTCAGCCAGCATGAGGGAACTATGGCCCCTTCATGACTTGCGGACTTCAACTCCCAGAATTCCTGAGCCAGCATGGGGGAAAATTTGGCCCCTTCATGACTCATAGACTTCAACTCCCAGAATTCCTGAGCCAGCCTGGCTCAACTTGGAAACCTCTCCCTTTTCCCTCAGCATGGCTGGCTCAGGAATTCTGGGAGTTGAAGTCCACGAGTCATAAAAGGGCCAAAGTTGCCTACCCCTGACCTAGAACGAAGGTGTGTGTGTGTTCCCAGCAAATGAAGGAGATGATTTGTTTGCAGCAGCATGCTACACACACACACACACACACACACACACACACACACACACAAAGTTACACAGAGCAGATTTGCAGACGGCCGTCCTGCTGCTTTGGGGACAGCTGTTTCAGACTAGCAAATGGGGAATTTGGTTGCTCAAAGCCTCCTCATTCTGTGTCAGAAAGGGTTTCTGCTTGCAGAGGGAAAAAAAAAAAAAATCAGCTCAGAGGGGCCTTAGGAGATTTGCTAGGTTGCTGCACACCGAGGTGGTTGCTGCGCACCAGCATGGAGGGGGTGTCATTAAATGTGTGGAAGAGAGAAAACGGCTTGGTTAGTATGCCTGTCCCGACAGAGAGAGCTGCTAGCTAGGCACTTGTAACTATCCGAATTTAGAAATAGAGAAAATGAGAGAGAGAGAGAGAGAGAGAGAGAGAGAGAGAGAGAGAGAGTGAGAGAGATAGAGACAGAGACAGAGAAAGGGAGAGAGAGGGAGAGAGACAGACAGAGAGGGAAAGAAAGAGGGAGAGAGAGAGAGCAGAGATGGAGAGAGAGTGTGTGTGTGAGAGAGAGAGAGAGAGAAAGAGAAAGAGGGGGGAGAGAGAGAGAGACTCAGACAGACAGACAGAGACAGAGAAGGGGAGGGAGGGAGGGAGGAAGGAAGGAAGAAAGAAGGGAGGAAGGAAGGAAGGAAGATAAAAAGCAGTAAGAGAGACAAAGACGGGGTAGGGAGAAGGGGATGTGAGTAAGAGAGAGAGAAAGAGGAAGAGGAGAGAGTGAAGGGGAAGGGAGGGAGGAAGAAGAAAGAAAGAGAGAGGAGAGAGAGAGAGAAGCAGAGAGAGAGAGAGAGAAGGAGAGAGAGAGAGAGAGGAGAGAGAGAGAGAAGCAGAGAGAGAGAGAGAAGGAGAGAGAGAGAAGCAGAGAGAGAGAGAGAGAAAGAGAAAGAGAAAGAGAGAGAGAGAGAAGCAGAGAGAGGAGAGAGAGAGAGAAAGAGAAAGAAAGAGAGAGAGAAGCAGAGAGAGAGAGAAAGAGAGAGAGAGAGAGAGAGAAGGAGAGAGAGAGAGAAGGAGAGAGAGAGAAAGAGAGAGAAAGAGAGAGATAAACAGGGCCTCCCAATGTGCTTCAGACGAGAGAAAAAGGCACCAGGGGAAACTTGAAGGCTGGTGAAATTCAGGGTTTAATGTGCGGAGAACTCCAGCCAGGAGCCAGGCATAAACTGCCTGCTCCAGGCCAGAGAGATCCCAGCGGACTTCATTTAGGATGATTTGTGGGGAATCGAGGCAAAGGCAGGCGCTCCGGAGCCCCGTTCGGCTTTCTCTGGCCACGCAGGGCCTCCGCCGGAAGGGCCGGCTGGACGGCCGCACTGCGGACAGAGGCTTTCGTGGCCTGGGATCCGCTCAGCACCCCCCTGCACCTTCCGGCAGCTTCCGCCAGGAAGCTTCTGGAAAGACTCCAAGGCCAGGCTCTGCTCAAAAGGCTGGCTTTGCAAAATGCAAACTAGGGCACAGTCAATTTTAAAGCTACTGTCCAAAAGTAGTGGAGGAAGGAAGGAAGGAAGGAAGGAAGGAAGGAAGGAAGGAAGGAAGGAAGGAAGGAAGGAAGGAAGGAAGGAGAAAGAATAAAGAAAAAGAGGGAATGAGAGAGGGGAAGAAGGAAGAAAGAAAAAAGAGAAAAAAGAAAGAAGGAGGGAGGGAGGGAGGAAGAAGGAAAAAATGAAAGAAAGAGAAAGGAAGGAAGGAAGGAAGAAGGAAAAGAGAGAGGGTGAGAGAGGGGCGGGAAGGAAGGAAGAAGGCAAAAAGAAAAAGAAAGAAAGAGGGAGGGAGGAAGGGAAAAAGAAAAAAAGAAAGAGGAAGGAGGGAGGAAGGAAGGAAGAAAAAGTAAAAGAAAGAAAGAAAGGAGGGAGGAAGGGAGAAAGAAAGAAAGAAAGAAAGAAAGAAAGAAAGAAAGAAAGAAAGAAAGAAAGAAAGAAAGAAAGAAAGAAAGACGGATGGAGCGGAAGAGGGAAAGAGGAATTGCCACAAAAAACATCATAAAAACTGGTCCAATTATTTGGCTATTGCTTCATACTTATGATGGTCACAGCGTCCCAGGGGCATCACGTGATCGCCTTTTGCGACCTTCTGCCAGATTCACTTGAACAACTGTGTTACTAACCTAACAACTGCAGTGATTCACTTAACAACTCTGGCAAGGAAGGTCATAAAATGGGGCAAAGCTCACTTAACAACTGTCTCACTTAGCAATGGGAATTTTGGGCTCCATCGTGGTCGTAAGTTGAGGATTACCTATACCTTGGCTCTTTTATGACTGGTGGACTTCAACTCCCAGAATTCCTGAGGCAGCCATGCTGAGGGGAAAGGGAGAGGTTTCCAAGCTGAGCCATGCTGGCTCAGGAATTCTGGGAGTTGAAGTCCACGAGTCATGAAGAGGCCATAGTTCCCCCATGCTGGCTCAGGAATTCTGGGAGTTGAAGTCCAGGAGTCATGAAGGGGCCATAGTTCCCCCATGCTGGCTCAGGAATTCTGGGAGTTGAAGTCCAGGAGTCATGAAGGGGCCATAGTTCCCCCATGCTGGCTGAGGAATTCTGGGAGTTGAAGTCCAGGAGTCATGAAGGGGCCATAGTTCCCCCATGCTGGCTGGGGAATTCTGGGAGTTGAAGTCCACGAGTCATGAAGGGACCATAGTTCCCCCATGCTGGCTCAGGAATTCTGGAAGTTGAAGTCCGTGAGTCATGAAAGGGCCAAAGTTTCCCTCATGCTGGCTCAGGAATTCTGGGAGTTGGTCCAGAAGTCATCAAGGAGGCCATGGTCCCCCTATGTTGGCTGAGGAATTCTGGGAATTGAAGTCCATGAGTCATGAAGGGGCCAAGGTTGCCTACCCCTGTCCTATAGTAAAATAGGGAGAGGAAAAAGAGCACAGGGAACTGAAAACTTTGGAAGAATTTGGGAGCAAAACCGTAACTCAACCCTGGATTCTGTTCGGGCCTCGATTTTATGGTTTCCTTCTTCCCCTCCTCAATCTGTATTTCGTTCTTCTTCTTCTTCTTCTTCTTCTTCTTCTTCTTCTTCTTCTTCTTCTTCTTCTTCTTCTTCTTCTTCTTCTTCTTCTTCTTCTTCTTCGTTTAAATCTATTTTTAGTTTATTCAAAAAATACAAAACAAGGCGAAAAGAAAACAAACAATAAATAAATACAAAACACGAGATTTGGTTTTAAAAAAACAAAGAAACCCAACGGAAAAAAAAAACCCAGAACAAACAAGACATTAAAAGATACGTTAACAATGTGCTTTGAGCTTCCGAGATGGGAAAACTAATGTTTTTTTTCCTCCAAGCCCCTTTTCTGATTACATCCCGCTCATTCCCGAACATGCATTTTCTCTCTGGCACATGATTATCCTTCGGTTTTTTGGTTTTTGTGGTCTCCGGCGTGCATGATCCGAAGAGCGGGAATCTTTCACATTCCCCTGACCTAGTTTTCCTCGGTTGGCACACTCCGAGTGGAGGGGAAAAAAAAAAAAAAAAAACAGCAGCACCAAATCTGCTTTTCTTGGGCTTTTGAAAGGCTGACAGTTTTGTGCTTTGCACATGGAGATAATTGCACCGCCAGATCCGCGCTGAAGGCTGGCAGAGCCGTGAGTCACGTGGAGGAGGGGCTTTGTGATAGGAGGGGAAGACGAGACAGAAAGGCCCAGGATTATGGATGATAGTGGAGCTTCTCAGCCATCCAGGTCGTAATTATCCCAAAGGTGCTTTTCCAAAACGCCACTGGACTTTGTTTTTCTCTTGAAGACATTTCACTTCTCCTCTAGGAAGCTTCTTCGGTTCTGACCGAAAATGGTGGAGGATGGAAGGATTTATTGTATGTTCCTTGCTGTCATCTGGTTCTCGGTGCTCTCTCTGAGAGTCGTGGAGGCCGCTGGAAGGCTTGTCTGGGCATCCGTGGTGGCTCCGTGGTTAGAATGCGGCATTGCAGGCTAATTCTGCCCACCGCCACGAGTTCGACCCTGACCGGCTCCAGGTTGACTCAGCCTTCCGTCCTCCCGAGGTCGGTAAAATGAGGACCTGGGTTGTTGTTGGGATCAATAGGCTGACTCCGCAAATCACTCAGAGAGGGCTGTAACTGTCTAGCAGTATATAAGTCTAAGGGCTATTGGTAAGAGGAAGGAAGGAAGGAAGGAAAGAAGGAAGGAAGGAAGGAAGGAAGGAAGGAAGACAAGAAGGGAGGAAGGAAGGAAGGAAGGAAGGAAGGAAGGAAGGAAGGAAGGAGAGGGAGGAAGGGAGGGAGAGAGGAAGAGAGGAGCCCTGGTGGTGCACTGATTAGAATACAGCATTTCAGCCTAGTTCTGAACACTGCCATGAGTTCGATCCTCGCCTGCTCAAGGTTGACTCAGCCTTCCGTCCTCCCGAGGTCAGTAAAATGAGGACCCCGGTTGTTGGGGGGAAATATGCTGACTCGCTAAACTGCTTAGAGAGGGGCTGTGAAGCACTATATAAGTCTAAGGGCTATTGCTATCTTCCTTCCTTCTTTCTTTCCTTCCTTCCTTCCTTCCTTCCTTCCTTCCTTCCTTCCCTCCTTCCTTCCTTCCTTCCTTCCCTCCTTCCGCCTCCAATTATCTTCCTCCCTTCCTTCCCCCTCCAATCTTCCTTCCTTCCTTCCTCCCTCCTTCCCTCCCTTCCTTCCTTCCTTCCCTCCTTTCTTCCTCCTTCCCCCTCCAATTATCTTCCTCCCTTCCTTCCCCCTCCAATCTTCCTTCCTTCCTTCCTTCCTTCCTCCCTCCCTCCCTCCCTCCCTCCCTTCCCTCCTTCCTTCCCTCCTTCCCCCTCCAATTATCTTCCTCCCTTCCTTCCCCCTCCAACCTTCCTTCCTTCCTCCCTCCCTCCCTCCCTCCCTCCCTCCCTCCCTCCCTTCCTTCCTTCCTTCCTTCCTTCCTCCCTTCCTTCCTCCTTCCCCCTCCAATTATCTTCCTCCCTTCCTTCCCCCTCCAACCTTCCTTCCTTCCTTCCTCCCTCCCTCCCTTCCTTCCCCCCTTCCTTCCTCCTTCCCCCTCCAATTATCTTCCTCCCTTCTTTCCCCCTCCAATCTTCCTTCCTGCCTTCCTTCCTTCCTTCCTCCCTCCCTCCCTCCCTCCCTCTCTCCCTTCCTTCCTTCCTTCCTTCCTTCCACAGTGGTACCACGGTTAGAATTTGGTATTGCAGGCTGACTCTGCCCACTGCCACTATTTTGATCCTGATGGGGCTCAAGGTTGACTCAGCCTTCCGTCCTTCCAAGGTGGGTAAAATGAGGACCCAGATTGTTGGGGGGGGGGCAACAGGCTGACCCTGTAAACTGCTTAGAGAGGGCTGTAAAGCCCTGTGGACCGGTATATAAGTGCTATTGCTATTGCTATAAACCTGGGCATTTACCAACGACTCTCAGAGAGAGCATTAACGACCAGCTGTTTGTAAGGAGTATAAATCCTTCCCTTCCCCACCATCCAGTCAGAACTGAAGAAGCTTCTGGGAGGAGGAGCGAAACGTCTTCAAAGAAAAACAAGGAAATCCAGCTGCTTCTTGAAAAAAAGCACCTTTGGAATCAATATGGAGGGTGGAATGCAACGGCCGGGATCAAGATTTGCACCCTTTAAATGCCGACGGAGCAAGAACTGAGGAACACCTTGGTTGGCTCAAAGGTCCAGAAGGACCATGACAGACTTGCACACCGGGCCCTATCCACCAAAACGCAATTCAGTGCTGAGAGATGAGGTTTATGCACTTAGGCAAGAAAAATCACAAGCCCAGGTATAGAATAGGTGGTGCCTGGCACAATATTAGCAACTGTGAGAGAAAAGTGGGAATTCTGGTGGATCATCTTTTAAATAGGAGCCAGCCGTGTGCTGCAGCTGCCAGAAAGGCCAACACAGTGCTGGGCTGCATTAACAGAGGGATATAATCAAGATTACATGAAGTGTTAACAATTAACTGTTGATATTTGAAGTCCCTTCCAACTTTATTACTACTACTACTACTACTACTACTACTACTACTACTACTACTACTATTATTATTATTACTATTATTATTATTATTATTATTATTATTATTATTATTATTATTATGGATCATCGCACAGTCAGCCAGATGTTCAGGCTGGATTTGGCATTTTGTCTATCTATCAAGTCCTTACCCGGACCTGGGATAGGCAGATGTGGATGTTTGATGGTATTACAGATATCGTCGCAGGATGGAAGCAGTTCCTAATAAGGCCGCCTTTTGCAATTGACTAATAGCGAATTTGTCAATGCCAATGGTGTTCAAGTGGTGCTCCAGTTGTTTTGGGATTGCACCCAAGGAGCCTATGACTATTGGTACTACCCTTGCTTGCTTTTGCCACAGTCTTTCTATTTCTATTTGTAGGTCTTTGTATTTTGTTATCTTCTCCAGTTCTTTCTCTTCTATTCTGCTATCTCCAGGCACTGCCACGTCCACTATCCAGACTTTTTTGTCTTTCTTATCGACAATTGTTAAGTCTGGGGTGTTATGTTGCAGGTGCTTGTCTGTTTGAATTCTGAAGTCCCAGAGCAGTTTAATTTTATCATTTTCTATGACTTTCTCTATTTTATGATCCCACCAGTTTTTGCTTACAGGCAAATGATATTTTTTGCAGATCTTCCAATGCACCATTGTTGCTACTTTGTCATGCCGCTGCTTGTAATCAGTCTGTGCAATCTTCTTGCAACAGCTTACCAAGTGGTCCACTGTTTCTTCAGCTTCTTTGCACAGGCGGCACTTACTGTCTGTTGCTGTCTTCTCAATTTTGACTTTATATGCATTTGTCCTTAAGGCTTGGTCTTGTGCAGCCAGAATTAGTCCCTCGGTCTCTTTCTTCAATTTTCCTGCTCTTAGCCATTGCCAGGTCTTGTTATTATCTGCTTTCCCAGCTATTTTTTTCATGTATTGGCCATGTAGTGCTTTGTCTTCCCATGCCTCTATTCTGTTCTTCATTTGGTCTTTCTTGTAGGCCAGTTTGGTCTCTCCAGTAGTCAGTAAGCCTTCCTGATATACTAATTTCAGTGCATCTTCATCATTGTTCTTCAGATATTCTTCCAAAGCCATTTTTTCTTCTTCAACCATCTGATGTACTTGTAGCATTCCACGCCCACCTATTTGCCTTGGTAGATAAAGTCTATCAATGTCACTGCGTGGATGAAGGGCATGATTCATTGTCATTATTTTTCTGGTCTGCCTATCCATTGCTTTTAGTTCTGCTTGAGTCCAGTCCACTATTCCAGCTGTGTACCTAATGACTGGGATTGCCCAGGTGTTGATTGCCTTTATGGTATTTCCTCCATTGAGTTTGGATTTTAAGATCTTCTTCACTCTCTTGATGTATTCACCTCTAATCTTTTTCTTGACTTCAGTGTGCTTGATGTTGTCAGCTTGAAGGATACCCAAGTATTTGTAGTACTCTTCCTCATCCAGACTCTTAATGTTATTTTCGTGGGGCATCTTGATTCCTTCAGTTTTCACTATTTTTCCTTGTTTGATAGTAAGTGTGGCACATTTGTCCAAGCCAAACTCCATTACAATATCTTGGCTATATATACGGACAGTGTTGAGCAGCGATTCTATTTCAGATGATGTTTTTCCATACAGCTTCAGATCATCCATGTAAAGGAGGTGGGATAGTCTAGCAGATGTTTTTGATGTTTGATAACCATGTCCTGAGTTATTCAGTATTGTTGACAGAGGAAACAGTGCAATAACAAATAGTAATGGTGATAATGAATCTCCTTGAAATATTCCTCTCTTGATATTAACCTCTCCCAGCCTCTCACCATTGATCTGCAACTGTGTCTTCCATTGTGCCATCGATCTTTGCACAAATTTTCTGATGTTTCTACTGACTCCTGTTATTTCTAGGCACTTTATTATCCAATCATGTGGCAGAGAGTCAAATGCCTTTTTGTAGTCAATCCATGCACATTCAGGTTGGTCTTCCTTCTCTTGCAGTTTTCCAAGATCATTTTGTCTATTAGGAGTTGATCTTTTGTTCCTCTGCTATTGGGGCGGTTTCCTTTCTGCTCAGGTGGAAAGAGATTGTTTTCAACTAGATGCTGTTGTACTGCATCAGCTACCACACCAGTTAGTAATTTGAAAGTTGTTGGTAAGCAGGTAATTGGCCTGTAGTTGCCTGGTGTTGCCCCTTTTGCTGGATTTTTCATTATTAGGTAGGTTTTCCCAGTTGTTAGCCACTTTTCAATTTCTCCTCCTTGTAGTATATTGTTGAACTGCTTGGCAATGAGTGGGTGTATAACAGTTAGATGTTTCAACCAAAACCCATGCAGTTCATCTTCACCTGGTGCTGACCAATTTTTGATTTTCTTTGCTCTTTTTTCTACCATTTTTGTTGTTATTACTAGTTCTTTCATTTCAACTTCTGTTTTATTTGCATCCACCTCTTTTAACCAAGCCGCATCCTTGTTGTATTTCTTTGGGTTATCCCATATCTGCTTCCAGAACTGCACTGTTTCTTCCTTGTCAGGTACTGACTGATTCCTTGCAGTTTCTCCATTGATGGATTGGTAGAAACGTTTCTGATTGGATTGAAATTGGAGGTTCTGCCTATAGTTTGCAATTCGAGCTTCATATCTACTGATTTTCCTGGCTATAGCTGTTATTTGTTGCTTTATTATTTCCAGTGCTTCCTTGATCTTCCTTGTTTCTAAGTGGTATTTCTTGATTAGGTATTCTTTGGTCTTCTTGTTCTTCAGCTTCTTTTCTTTCATCTGTTCTAGCTTGCTTGCATGTGATCTTAACTTGCTGATCTTATTTTCTAGTCTAACCTTCCATTTTTGTGGTGCACTGTTTGTTTGTTTTTCTTTTTGTTGATTTTACATCCCAGGTATTCTGTTATAACTGCAGCTGTGCTGTACATTAATTGGTTTGTTTCTTGCAGTGAATTGGTGCTTATACTTGCTATTGCAGTATTTGCATCTTTTAATGCTTGTGCTAGCTGTTTCTTTGGAACAAGCTTCAATGCAGGCAGCCTTATTCTGTTGTTTTTGTGCTGTTCTAGATGCTCAATTATTCTTTGTTTCAATTCTTTTATTTCTTTAGTTAGAGGGTTTTGTTCTTCCTGAGGAAGAGGTGCCTGGTTTCCAAATGAGAACAGTTGTATATCTCTGCTGGATTCTTTCACTGCCAACTCCCCCTGGTTTGCCTCTACATTCTGAATTACTTCTTGTAAGGCTTTGATTTCTTTGCCCTGGGTAAACCTTTGCAGTTTATTATTATTATTATTATTATTATTAATCATCACACAGTCAGCCAGATGTTCAGACTGGATTTGGGACCTGGGATAGGCAGATGTGGATGTTTGATGGTATTACAGATCTCGTCACAGGATGGAAGCAGTTCTTAGTAAGGCCGCCTTTTGCAATTGACTAATGGCGAATTTGTCAATGCCGATGATGGTGTTCAGGTGGCGCTCCAATTGTTTTGGGATTGCACCCAAGGCGCCTATGACTATTGGTACTACCCTTGCTTGCTTTTGCCACAGTCTTTCTATTTCTAGTTATAGGTCTTTATGATCCCACCAGTTCTTGCTTACAGTTTGGTCTCTCCAGCAGTCAGTAAGCCTTCCTGATATACTAATTTCAGTGCATCTTCATGATTTTCCTTCAGATATTCTTCCAAAGCCATTTCTTCTTCTTCAGCCTTCTGATGTACTTGCATCATCATCATCATCATCATCATCATCGATCATCGCACAGTCAGCCAGATGTTCAGACTGGATTTGGCATTTTGTCTACCTATCGAGTCCTTACCCAGGATCTGGGATAGGCAGATGTGGATGTTTGATGGTATTACAGGTATCGTCGCAGGATGGAAGCAGTTCCTAATAAGGCCGCCTTTTGCAATTGACTAATATGCAATGAATTTGGTGCACCGAAGGAGCCTATGACTATTGGTACTACCCTTGCTTGCTTTTGCCACAGTCTTTCTATTTCTATTTGTAGGTCTTTGTATTTTGTTATCTTCTCCAATTCTTTCTCTTCTATTTCTGCTATCTCCAGGCACTGCCACGTCCACTATCCAGATTTTTTTGTCTTTCTTATCAACAATTGTTAAGTCTGGGGTGTTTATTATTATTATTATTATTATTTTTTTATTAAAAGTTTTATAAATTTTACAAGAAAAACAAAAACAATACAAAACAAAAGACAACATATACAAAAAAAAGAAACTAAACAATACATATATATAAAAAAAAAACCCCATCCCACACCCCTCCCAAAAACCCTCCCTTCCCCCCCCTGAGCTTCCCAGAGCAGAATATAGGCTTAAGAAATAAAAATAAAAATTAAATTAAAAAACTTTATATTTATATATATATATAAAAATATCTATAATATATATGAAAATAAAACTTATGAAAAAGCTATATAATATTTTTGTATACCCAATCTAAATTGTATAAATTTTATCCATTTGTCCCAAACAGCAAAAAACTTCTCTTGCGTTTGTTGCTTTAAGAAAGCCGAAATCTTTGCCATTTCCGCCAGATAAGCTACTTTAAGAAACCTTTCCTGCAATGTAGGCAAAGATTCCTTCTTCCAATATTGTCCTACTAACAGCCTAGCGGCTGTAATCAAATTTAACATCAATACAACCTCCTTTGTATCACAACCTGTAACAATACCTAACAAAAATAATTGCGGAGTAAATTTTACCCTCCTTCTAAAATTTCTCTGGATATTCCACCATACTTTGATCCAAAATGCTTTTATCTCTCTGCATGACCACCAAATATGATAATAGGAAGCCTCCTTATAACCACATCTCCAACATTTGGGTTGCACGTCAGGGTACATATAGGTGACATGTTTTTGTAGTTGTCAGATGTCATCGTGATAACACATTTTATACAAAATTCTCCCTTTGCGTTCGTGCTTGAGTATTTGACATTTCTGTGCAACCCAGTTCTTCTTCCCCAGGGTGTACCTGAAACTGCTCACCAAAGTGTCGCTGTGCCCATCTAATCATAAAATCGTTGAATTAGTTCCGTTTCTGATCACAATTCAAACAAACCCATAAATTCTCTAATGTGGGTTTTGTCTTTGATGCCTTCACTTGCTTAAATAGATTGTCATCATTCTCTAAGAAACCACCTTACAATCCATCTTCCATCTATCTAATAATTGCCTATTTGGGAACCAAGAATAAGTAAAATTTCTTGTGCTAACGCTGTGTCGCCGTGAATTTATTGCCTGTTTTTGTCCTTCGCCATTTAAGTAACTGGCTAAAGGACACCTGTAGTCCATTGACCCCTCTTTTTATTCTTCTAATCTCATGCCAAGGTATGGCCCATAGGGTACTTTAAAGTCACTTTTATAATATTTTCTCCAAATTCTAAGTAAAGAAATTCTTAAGATATGAGATTTAAAAGCCCAATCCATTTTTTTATTAAATAGGCATGCCACCCATAAAGTAAATCCCATCCCTCTAAATGAAGTATCTCAGGATTTGTCAAATTTACCCAATCACTAATTAGTGTTAAGACCACCGCATCATAATATAATTTCAAATTTGGTACCTTAAGTCCACCCCTCTCACGGAAGTCTTGCATATTATTATTATTATTATTATTATTATTATTATTATTATTATTATTATTATTATTATTATTATTATTATTATGGAGAGTTGAGTGAATGTATTTTGCAGCTGCTTTTCTCATCCGCTGCTTTGGGAGTCTGCAAAGCCGAAGAAACATCCTAATCATTTTCTTTGACGCCAAGGCAAAGCCCCTTTTCCTCCCCACCCTTCCTTTCCTTTATTTAAACCGCATAACAAGAACATATTTACCTAATCGCATCTGTGCGTCTACTGAAGTTCCATCAGGGAAATAACAACGGCAACCGAGGAACCGAGAGAGGCTAATCGACAGCCGGAGAGAACAATATAAAAATAAAATCGAGACGCAATTCGAACAAGGGGGAAAATTTTTTCAGAACGTTGCAATCCAAAGTGGTTGAAATAATCCCAACTTTTTCTATCTTAATTAATCTTCCACGTGCAACAACTGCAGAGCCCAAAGATTCCTTTGCTAAGCTAGCCAGTTGTTAAGGGAGTCCTGCCCCATCTTACAACATTTCTTTTTTTGTGTTGTTAAGGGAATCACTGCAGTTTAATCAGAATGGAGCTGGAAGGGACTTGGAGGTCTTCTAGTCCAGCCCCCTTGCTCAAGCAGGAGACTGCATGCTATTTCAGACAAGTGGTTGTCCAGTCTCTTCTTAAAAACCTCCAGTGATGGAGCGCCCAAGATTTCTGGTGGCAAGCTGTTCCACTGGTTAATTGTCCTCACTGTCAGGAAGTTTCTCCTTAATTCCAGGTTGCTTCTCTCTTTGATCAGTTTCCATCCGTTGCTTCTTGTCCTACCTTTAAGCCAGTGGTTCTCAACCTTTTTAATGCCGCGACCCCCAACCGGTCATAAGTCAAGGACTACTCAACTGGTTGTAAGTCGAGGACTACTCAACGGGTGCAGCACCGTTTGCAGAATGGGACTTTTGGCGGACTCAGCAGGGCAGAGACAGCCTGGACAATTCCTATTGGCTTTGGAAAGCCAATAGAATTAGACTCTATTCAAGAGAGTCTCTTCTATTGGCTTTCAAAAGCCAATAGAACAGTGGTTCTCCACCGGTGGGTCGGGACCCCATTTGGGGCCAAATGACCATTTCACGGGGGTCGCCAAACCACGCTGTCCGCCATTTTTTTCCCTTTTCCCTAGCTGTCCTACTCCCTCTTATTGGTGGCCACACCCACTTGGGGGTCACCACAACATGGGGAACTGTATTATGGGGTCACGGCATTAGAAAGGTTAAGAACCACTGCAATAGAATAAAAGGGAGTAGCACAGCTAAGGAAAAGGGGGGAAAAATGGCGGAC
Source organism: Crotalus tigris (assembly GCF_016545835.1). Taxonomy (NCBI): domain Eukaryota; kingdom Metazoa; phylum Chordata; class Lepidosauria; order Squamata; family Viperidae; genus Crotalus; species Crotalus tigris. The sequence continues at coordinate 60,476 of NW_024100467.1, read as the reverse complement.
TGCGTTGTTTGGCGACCCCCGTGAAATGGTCGTTCGACCCCAAATGGGGTCCCGACCCACAGGTTGAGAATCACTGTTTTAAGGGCTTTGGACGATAGCTTGACTCCCTCTTCTTTGGGGCAGCCCCTGAGATACTGGAAGACTGCTATCATGTCTCCCTTATTTCTTCTTTTCTTTAGACTAGCCAAGCCCAAGTCCTGCAGCCGTTCTTCGTATTTTTTAGCCTCCAGGCCTTTGATCATCTTAGTTGCTCTTCTCTGATTTTTTTTCCAAACTCTCAACATCTTTTTTGTGATATGGTGACCAAAACTGGATGCAGCATTCCAGGTGTGACCTTACTAAGGATTTACAAAGTGGTACTAATACTTTGTGTGATCTTGATTCTATGCCTCTGTTTATACAATCCAGGATTGCATTAGCTTTTTCGGCTGTTGCTAAACACGTCGGGCTCATTTTTAATGGTTGAAAGTGTGAAATATGGTCAGAAGTCACTTTGTCATTTTAACCTTGAACTGTCACTAAGTTGTTAATAATAATAATAATAATAATAATAATAATAATAATAATAATAATAGACTTTATCTACCAAGGCAAATAGGTGGGCGTGGAATGCTACAAGTACATCAGATAGTTGAAGAAGAAAAAATGGCTTTGGAAGAATATCTGAAGAACAATGATGAAGATGCACTGAAATTAGTATATCAGGAAGGCTTACTAACTACTGGAGAAACCAAACTGGCCTACAAGAAAGACCAAATGAAGGAAAGAAGAGAGGCATGGGAAGACAAAGCACTACATGGCCAATATATTAAAAAAATAGCTGGGAAAGCAGATATTAACAAGACCTGGCAATGGCTAAGAGCAGGAAAATTGAAGAAAGAGACCGAGGGACTAATTCTGGCTGCACAAGACCAAGCCTTAAGAACAAATGCATATAAAGTCAAAATTGAGAAAACAGCAACAGACAGTAAGTGCTGTCTATGCAAAGAAGCTAAAGAAACAGTGGACCACTTGGTAAGCTGTTGCAAGAAGATTGCACAGACTGATTACAAGCAGCGGCATGACAAAGTAGCAACAATGGTGCATTGGAAGATCTGCAAAAAATATAATTTGCCTGTAAGCAAAAACTGGTGGGATCATAAAATAGAGAAAGTCATAGAAATGATAAAATTAAACTGCTCTGGGACTTCAGAATTCAAACAGACAAGCACCTGCAACATAACACCCCAGACTTAACAATTGTCGATAAGAAAGACAAAAAAGTCTGGATAGTGGATGTGGCAGTGCCTGGAGATAGCAGAATAGAAGAGAAAGAAATGGAGAAGATAACAAAATACAAAGACCTACAAATAGAAATAGAAAGACTGTGGCAAAAGCAAGCAAGGGTAGTACCAATAGTGATAGGCTCCTTGGGTGCAATCCCAAAACAACTGGAGCACCACTTGAACACCACTGGCATTGACAAAATTCGTATTAGTCAATTGCAAAAGGTGGCCTTACTAGAAACTGCTTCCATCCTGCAATGATATCTGTAATACCATCAAACATCCACATCTGCCTATCCCAGGTCCTGGGTAAGGACTCGATAGGTAGACAAAATGCCAAATCCAGTCTGAACATCTGGCTGACTGTGCGATGATCCATAATAATAATAGTAATAATGTTGGAAGGGACCTTGGATGTCATCTAGTCCAACCGCCTGCTCAAGCAGGAAACCCTATACCATTTCAGACCAATGGCTCTTCTTAAAAACTTCACCACCTCTGGAGGCAGGTTGTTCCACTGGTTAATTGTTCTAACTGTCAGGAAGTTTCTCCTTAGTTCTAGGTTGCTTCTCTCCTTTCTTAGTTTCCACCCATTGCTTCTTGTCCTGCCTTTGGGTGCTTTGAAAAATAGCTTGACTCCCTCTTCTTTGGGGCAGCCCCTGAGATATTTGAATGCTGCTATCCTGTCCCCCCTTGGTGGCTAACTGTATTACCACCAAGCAGCCAGATCATCCCCCATTTTTTTTACTCACCTGTTTGATTTTTCTTTCCAAACTCAGGAGACATGTAGTCCTCAACTTACGTTTCATTTAGCAACTCTTCGAAGTTACAACATCACTGAAAAAAGGGACTGATGATCATTTTTCACACTTAACAACCATTGCAATGTTCCCACGGCCACATGATCAAAATTCAAATGCTTGGCCACTGGCTTGTCTTTACGACGGTCGCAGCGTCCTGGGGGGGACACGTGAACCCCTTTTGTGACCTTCTGACAAGCCATGATGCAATGATTCATTTAACAACCGTGGCCTAAGATGAGGCAAGAGCCACTTAACAAATTTCTCACTTAGTGACATAAATTTTGGGCTCGCTTGTGATTGTGAGCTGGGCTTATCTCTGTGCGAATCCGGGGTGAAAGGGTAGAGGGTCTCCCGGTCAAGCAGGGGGTTGGACTAGAAGACCTCCAAAGTCCCTTCCATCTCTATTATTCTACGTTCAGCTCATACCTTCTCTGGGCTCAGCGAAGATGGTTTAATCTCACCTGCCAGTCCGTATTTTACGGCTGCTTTTGGCACAGGAAACACCGGCTTGGCAAGGTGTGAGCCTGGGGAACTCCTGGCTGGAGAGACGCTTGGTTACGCAGTTGTTGACTCCCAGGCTAAGGGCCAAGCAGGGCGTGAAATATGACGGCTGCCTGGCTGAGAAGCAGCGATCCAGGGTCTGGATGAAGCTCAGGTAGGAGATGGAGCTGGCCGCTTAGGGGAAGACGAGCAGAGCTTGCCAGGCATCTGGAACAGCTGGAGATGGAAGGGGGGGGGCTTGAAATAGGACAAGAAGAGGGTTGAGTTCTCTCTCCCTCTCTCACACACATTTATCTATCTATCTGTCTTACTCTATCTATCTAGTCTATCTAGTCTCTCTCTCTCCCCTATCTATCTATCTATCTATCTATCTATCTATCTATCTATCTATCTATCTATCTATCTTAGTCTGTCTATCTAGTCTCTCTCTCTCTCCCTCCCTCCCTCTCTCTCTCTCTCTAGTCTGTCTCTCTCTCTCCCCACTTTATCTATCTATCTATCTATCTATCTATCTATCTATCTATCTATCTATCTATCTATCTATCTACTGTATCTATCTCTTTATATCAATGATAGAAAAGAGAAAATGTATCTTTCTATCTCTTTATCTGTCTATCATTTATTTCTCTATATTTGTGTCTATCATCTATCTATCTATCTATCTATCTATCTATCTATCTATCTTAATCTGTCTATCTAGTCTCTCTCTCTCCCCCCCCTCGTCTGTCTCTCTCTCTCTCCCCCCTCTATCTATCTATCTATCTATCTATCTATCTATCTATCTATCTATCTATCTATCTATCTATCTATCTATCTATCTCTATATCTATGATAGAAAAGAGAAAATATATCTTTCTATCTCTTTATCTGTCTATAATTTATTTCTCTATCTATATTTGTGTCTATCATCTATTTCTCTATCTATCTATCTATCTATCTATCTATCTATCTATCTATCTATCTATCTATCTATCATCATCCTCTATCTATAGATCCTACCCCTATCTCTCTCTCTCTCTCCCCCCACCTAATCTATCTATCTTGCCTCTGCTATTAAGGGGCTTGAGAGTGGAGGGGGAGGGTAGCCACCAAGAAGACAAGTCAATAGATTTCACATGGAGTGGGAGAAGGAGAAGAAGGAGAAGGAGGAGGACTCTGAGCTGGGTGGTTTTCTTGCAGATGCTTCAGGACCCAACTAGGGAACATCATCAGTGCTAGAAGGGAGGAGGAGGAGAAGGAGGAGGAGGAAGAGGAGGAGAAGGAGGAGGAGGATTGTGGGGTCATTGGTCTTCTCTCAGCTTGTTCGCTTGCTGACCTTTCATGACCCAACTAGGGAACATCATCAGGGCATCCGCAGTGAAAACAACCCAGCTCAGAGAGCACCAACGACTCCACAATGTCTAGGCAATCCGGAAAATGATGTGTCCAGGTGACCAATGACAGTTACTGTAGGTACGGGGGGGGGGGTGTCAGCCCACGCCAAAGACCCCTGCCCTGAATTCTCCAAAGAGAAGGCACAGAGCTGTCCAACTTCCCGTTCTTCCGATGGCTTCCATCTGCCGTTCCTAGCCAGGCTCTGAGCTGCGCTCGCAATGCATCCGGTGGGCTCCTTTTGGGGAGACCCCGAGCATCTCATCCACTGCTGCCCCCAGCCCCCCCTGCAGGATGGAGAGAGCGGAGGGCAGCCACTTGCGTGAAGGCCTCCCCTGGGGAGAGTGAGGACCTTCTCCCCCGTGAAAACCTTCCCCCAAAATGACAGATCCCCTCCCGGTGAAGGCAGAAAGTCAGTTCTGGAGAGGGGGCTGTTACCATAGAGATGGGAGCCCGCCATGAAACGTGGGGGCCTCAAGAGGACAGCCAAGGCCTCTCCAGTTGCCATGGTGACGGTGGGAAGCTACGCCGGTACCCTTTAAAGACAAAAATGAAATAGAAAAGATCTGGGCTGGTCCAGAATGGGTTCCGTCTCTTCTGGAAGAGAAAGACTAAAATCCAAAGCGCTTCACTCTCCTAGCAGAGGAACCTCTAAAGGGGCCTCCAGACCAGGTTTAGAATTCAGAAAGTCAGCAGAAAAGGTCGTAGATGACAGAGCGAGGTTGGGGAGGGACCTCGGAGGTCTTCTAGTCCAACCCTCGGATCGAACAGGAGACCCTAGGCCAGGGGTAGGCAACCTTGGCTCTTTTATGACTCGTGGACTTCAACTCCCAGAATTCCTGAGCCAGCCCTGCTGAGGGGAAAGGGAGAGGTTTCCAAGCTGAGCCAGGCTGGCTGAGGAATTCTGGGAGTTGAAGTCCACCAGTCATGAAGGGCCATAGTTTCCTCCATGCTGGCTCAGGAATTCTGGGAGTTGAAGTCCACGAGTCATGAAGGGGCCAAAGTTCCCCCATGCTGGCTCAGGGATTCTGGGAGTTGAAGTCCACGAATCACGAAGGGGCCACAGTTCCCCCATGCTGGCTCAGGAATTCTGGGAGTTGAAGTCCACCAGTCATGAAGGGGCCATAGTTGCCCCACGCTGGCTCAGGAATTCTGGGAGTTAAAGTCTACGAGTCACGAAGAGGCCATAGTTCCCCCATAGTGGCTCAGGAATTCTGGGAGTTGAAGTCCACAAGTCATGAAGGGGCCAAAGTTTCCCTCATGCTGGCTGAAGAATTCTGGGAGTTGAAGTCCACGAGTCATGAAGGGGCCATAGTTCCCCCATACTAGCTCAGGAATTCTGGGAGTTGAAGTCCATGAGTCATGAAGGGGGCCATAGTTCCCCCCTGATGGCTTAGGAATTCTGGGAGTTGAATTCCAGGAGTCATAAAAGAGCCAAGGTTGCCTACCCCTGGTATAAGTTCTCCTGCGGGGGGCTGGACTAGAAGACCTCCAAGGTCCCTTCCAGCTCTATTCTATTCTAAATCCTTGTCCACCACGACTCCAAGATCCTTCTCACAGTTACAGCTACTGAGCTTCAAATGGAAGAAACAAAACCCACGAGATTTTAGCAAGCACATGTTCACGTCCCAGGATCTGCAAAGACCTCAGAACCTCACCTGTGGCGTGACCTTTCTCACCTTTATGCCAACAATGGCATACAGGTTACGACTTAGTGGTGCGGTGGCTTCTGTCAGACACCTGTGTCTTTGCAAGACAGATTCTCCTTTGCACAAATATCAGCACGGCCACGTTCCTCACCTCCTCTTCCTCCCCCCCCCCCCCAACTTTCCTACTAAAAACTAACGGCATGGCAGAAATTCTGCCAAAACAGAAGTTTCCGTTCTTGCTACCCCATTAATTTAGGATTCCAGGGCCTTTTTTTCCCCCTTTCTTTCTTTTTTTCCTCTTCCTTATTTCAATTCAGCCTGCAGAAGCTCATGGCTCGACCTTCCATTTAGAGAAAGCAGAACTGGCTTGCAAACAAAGCATCTCAGCATGGAGCAAATGTCACCTTGCCTTTGGCAGATATTTATATATATATATATATCTCCTGGATCGGTTAGAGGGGCTGTTACTTTACTTTCTCCAGTTACTCAAATTATGGTGGAAGTGGATTTAGTTTCGGCAAGGTCAGTGCAAGAACCCGTATTCTTTCCACAGTCTCTCTCTCTCTCTCTCTCTCTCTCTCTCTCTCTCTCTCTGGTTGTCTTCTCAAATATTTCCTTCTCGGCAAAAAAAAAAAAGAAAAAACCCTCCAAAAACAATTATATAACTTGCAATAAAATATGAAGAGAAGGTGACTCATCGCAGGCAGCCCAGAAAGAAAGAAAAAAAATCCCTGAATATTTTTAGGTGGCACAGTGTATATTTGAGAGGTGAGGTGTTAACCTGCTGCGGAAGGCAAGGCAGATGTTGCGAAACCAAAGTCTTCCTCGCTTCCCAAAGGTGGAGCGTGTCAGTTTGGCTTCTCGGGTGCAAACTGGATTTCAGGGGAGCATGCTTAGTTTTCGTGCTTTCCTCCTCTTAATAAGAAATAATAACGAATGTTTATTGATGCAAACGAATAAATAAAGGGCAAAACTGTGAAGTGAAAAACAAACATCATTTGCCTAAGGTGGGACTAGAATTCGCCGTCTCCTGGTGATTGGCCCAAAGTCACCCAATTGGCTTTCATGCCTAAGGCGGGACTAGAACTCCCCATCTCCTGGTGATTGGCCCAAAGTCACCCAACTGACTTTCATGACTAAGGCAGGACTAGAACTCACCGTCTCCTGGTGATTGGCCCAAAGTCACCCAACTGGCTTTCATGACTAAGGCGGGACTAGAACTCACCGTCTCCTTGTGATTGGCCCAGAGTCACCCAACTGACTTTCATGACTAAGGCGGGACTAGAACTCACCGTCTCCTGGTGATTGGTCCAAAGTCATCCAGCTGGCTTTCACGCCTATGGATGAACTAGAACTCACAACCTCCTGGTGACTGGTGCAAAGTCACCCAACTGGCCTGAGAACAATTAACCAGTGGAACAGCCTGCCTTCCGAAGTTGTGGGTGCTCCATCGCTGGAGTTTTTCAAGAAAAGACTGGACAGCCTGTTTGTCTGGAATTGTATAGGGTCTCCTGCCTGAGCAGAGGGTTGGACTAAATGACCTCCAAGGTCTCTTCCAGCTCTGTTACTCTACCTCCATTCCATTCCATTCCACTCCACCACTCCACTCCACTCCACTCCATTCATTTCTATTTCTATTTCTATTCTATTCTATTCTATTCTATTCTATTCTATTCTATTCTATTCTATTCCATTCCACTCCACTCCACTCCATTCATTTCTATTTCTATTCTATTCTATTCTATTCTATTCTATTCTATTCTATTCTATTCTATTCTATTCTATTCTATTCCACTCCACTCCACTCCATTCATTTCTATTTCTATTCTATTCTATTCTATTCTATTCTATTCTATTCTATTCTATTCTATTCTATTCCATATTTTCTATTCTACTCTACTCTACTCTACTCTACTCTACTCTACTCTACTCTACTCTACTCTACTCTACTCTACTCTATTCTATTCTATTCTATTCTATTCTATTCTATTCTATTCTATTCTATTCTATTCATCAGTGGAATGGCTTGCCTCCAGAAGCTGAGGGTGCTTCATCATTGGAGGTTTCCAAGGAAAGATTGGATGACCTCCAAGGCCCTCTCCAACTTTATTCTACGTTCTACGTCCTAAAACATACCAGCTAGGGAAGGGGCTGCGATCCAAGGGGGCGGTTTCCGTTGGCAGCTCGCTCTGCTCCCCTGGGGTCTACTCATCTCCTCTTCATCCTTTAAGTTTTGATTCTGAGGACCTGAAGTTTGTTTTTTTTTTTTTAAAGGGGTTGGCAAAAATTAAAAATAACCTGACAGCCCGTCTCTCTCTAGGCTGGCAATCTAGTGCAACTGCCAGAATAGAAGAGGAGAGAGAGAGAGAGAGAGAGAGAGAGAGAGAGGGAGGGAGGGAGGGAGGGAGAGAGGGAGGGAGGGAGAGAGAGAGAGAGAAAAAAGAGTTAAAATCCCATCAAGAAATCTTCACCACCATTAATAATTCATGGTTTAATACAGGGAGATTTTGCAGAAGGAGGGAAATTTGTCAGGCTGGGGGTGGAGGTGGGGGGGGGGGAAAGATGGGGTGAATGTGGAGGACGTAAAGGAGGACGGCCGGATTCTTTGCCCCTGCTTATCTAAGGCTCGGGGACCGTCTCCACCGCAGAAGCAGAGGACACCCCAAGCTCATTTTTATACTTATTGACTCGTTCACACCGTTCGTCTACGGCTCCTCCTAAAAATAATTTGACGGAATTTGCCATCGGGCTTCAAACTGTAATAAAAATATCCACGCTAGCTCAGTGAATATAAAACAGACGGGGGAAAAAAGGGGGGGGGATAAGGGAATAAAAATTACGGAACAGACTCTTAACATTTGGACAGGGAAAGAAGATCTCCTGCTGAGCGCCGCTTGACCTGGAATGGCAGATGGAGAGAGTTGGAAGGGACCTTGGAGGTCATCTAGTCCAACCCCTTGCTCAAGCAGGATATATATATATATATATATATATATATATATATATATATATATGCACACATATTTGTTTTCTGAGGTTTTCGCGGGTGTTTGTATGTAGGTCTTTGGTTGTTCGGGTTTTCTCCCGCGTCAAATTGGAAGTGTCTTGGCGACGTTTCGACGAAGTCCCATTCGTCATCTTCAGGCTGGTATTTTCAGCTTCGTGCTTCTAGGTGTTTTCGGCTTCGTGCTCATTGCTCCTAGAAGCACGAAGCCGAAAACACCAGCCTGAAGATGACAAATGGGACTTCGTCGAAACATTGCCAAGACACTTTCAATTTGACGCGGGAGAAAACCCGAATAACCAAAGACCTACATACAAACACCTGCAAAAACCTCAGAAAACACACACACACACACACACACACATATATATATATATATATGTAAATATATATCAGCTTAATTTTCCCATAATGCTCTATTTAATACAGGACTTGTTGAAATCAAATGTATTGGAAGATTAGCATTGTATCTCCTCTTGGCTGGCAGGCTGGGGGATTCTGGGAGTTGAAGTCCACCCATCTTAAAGCACACTGGCTGGGGAATTCTGGGAGTCGAAGTCCACCATCTTCAAGCTGCTAAGCTTGAGAAACACTCAGCTAAGCTGATCTAGGACCTATACTACAGGCTTCTCACCATCTTCATTGTTCTCTGCAGTTCCTCAACATCCTTCTTCTTATGTTGTGGTGATCAGAACTATTTCCATCGGGGTTCAACCAGGCCAGGTAGAGAAGAACTACTTATTCCTGGGACCTTAATTCTGTGGATGCATTCCAAAATCATATTGGCTCTGTGGCCAACTGCCACGCATTGTGGACTCATGCTTAACCTTTCATTTACCACAGGGGTCTTCCAACTTGGCCCTTTGATGACTTGTGGACTTCAACTCCCAGAATTCCTCAGCCAGGCACGTGTGCCTGGCTGAGGAATTCTGGGAGTTGAAGTCCACAAGTCACCAAAGGGCCAAGTTGGAAGACCCCTGATTCACCATATGCTTCTCAGAAATATTAAGGCTAAACCAGGACCACATAGCTTGTACAACTCATCCTTCCTACTTAATTGCAGAATCAGAATCTCTGAGCTTGGCTGTTTTCTTGCAGACATTTCATGACCCAGTTAGGTAACATCAACAGTGCTAGAAGGAGGAAGGGTTTGCGGAAAGGAGGAGGAGGAGGAGGAGGAGGAGGAGGAGGAGGAGGAGGAGGACGACTGTGGCGTCCTTGTTGCTCTCTGAGCTTGGTTATTTTCTCGCAAATGTTTCATTTCCAGACTAAGGAACCTCAGGATATGAAGTTGGGTCTGTGTGTGTGTGTGTGTGTGTGTGCGTGTGTGTGTGCGCGCGCGCGCGTGCTGCTCTCAGTTTATGTACTACTCCCTCGCCCTGCTTGTGTTGGTGGGAATGTGGTTTTCTCCTTAATCCTGCTTCGATTACAGTATTGTTTTCTGCTTAATTACTTGTCTGCTTGTCTCCTTGCTAGTTCCTTGATTGGGGTATTGTTTTCTCTTTGTCTGGTGTTAATCCCTGCTTATCTGGGTGAGCATGTGTTCTGCTCCATTTGTTCCCATTTTAGTGATTTTACTGTCTCTTCTGAATATGTAAAGGACCCAGAATTTGTGAGCCACCGGTCCTGAAGTTATTATATTGGTTATTAGTGGGTAGTTGTGCCCAGTTCAGGGTGTTGTGATGTTTGAAAAGGACATCGCCACATTTGGAGATGTCCCCAAGCTTTTCAGGGCACGCTTATTGCGTTTTGCTTTCCAGATGAAACCGTTTAAACGTGGCTGCCGCTTAGAACGTATAGTTCTTAGAACTGGCGACGAGGTTTGCCAATAATTTTAGCAAAAAGGATATTATGGTCTATACATAATTTACACATTCGTGAAATAATGTACCGTTTTGCGAGGGAGAACGGCACAGACGGTGTTCAGGAGGCAATTTTTAAAAGAAAAACAACCGCGTGTTTATACAAGCCGCCACCAAAACGCCCTGACGACGTTTAGTGCAAACTTTGTGAAAAATACTTCCAAGTCTCAGAAGATGAATTTCACCGAGGTACAAAAATGAGAACAGGGAGAAATCAAAAGGAGAGAATCTGTGTAGCTCAATGTGGACTAGAAGGTGAGGAGTCCTGGGTGCCCTCTGAGCTGGGTGGTTTCCTTGCAGACGTTTCATGACCCAACTGGGCAACATCATCAGTGGGAGGAGGAGGAGGGGGAGGAGGAGGAGGAGGAGGACTATGGGGTCCTTGATGCTCTCTGAGCTTGGTGGTTTTCTTGCAGGCATTTCATTAACCAACTAGATAACATCACCAGTAGCAGAAGGGGGGGTTGCAGGGAGGAGGAGGAGGAGGAGGAACACTGTGAGTCCTTGGTGCCCTCTGAGTTTGGTGGGGTTTTTTGCAGACGTTTCCTGACCCAACTAGAAAACATTATCAGAGCTAGAAAGGAGGGGGCTGTGGGGAGGAGGAGGAGGAGGAGGAGGAGGAGGAGGAGGAGGAGGAGGAGGAGGAGGAGGTGGTGGTGGTGGTGGTGATGGTGAAAGGGAGAGGAGGAGGAGGAGGAGGAACACTGTGGAGTCCTTGCTTCTCTCTGAGCTGAGTGGTTTTCTTGCAGACGTTTCATGACCCAACTAGGGAACGATATCAGAGCTAGAAGGGAGGGGGGTTTGCAAAGAGGAGGAAGAGGACAACTGTGGGGTTCTTGGTGCTCTCTGAGCTTGCTTGTTTTCTTGCAGACGTTTCATGACCCAACTACATAACTTCATCAGTTCTAGGAGGGAGGGGATTGTGAAGAGGAGGAGGAGCAGGAGGAGGAGGAAGAGGAGGAGGTGGTGGTGGTGATGGTGAAAGGGAGAGAAGGAGGAGGAGGAGGAGGAGGAGGAGGAGGAACACTGCGGAGTCCTTGCTTCTCTCTGAGCTGGGTGGTTTCCTTGCAGACGTTTCATGACCCAACTAGGTAACGATATCAGAGCTGGAAGGGAGGGGGGTTTGCAGAGAGGAGGAAGACGACAGCTGTGGGGTCTTTGGTGCTCTCCGATCTTCATGGCTTAGTGCAAAGCTGGCTGTGGAATTCTGGGATTTGAAGTCCGTACATATTCACATTGCTGTGCTTGAGAAACATTGCTCCAGAGAGGCTGGGAAATTCTCTTTTAGCCATATCTGCCGATATTTTCACTGGGCCTTGTGCCAGAGTTCGGTATAAATAAATCAACCACCAGACACCTCTCTTATCCTGGGAGTAAAGGGAGAGATAAGTTACTTCTTGAGGGCACAATAAGAAGCAACGGATGGAAACCAACCCAGGAGAGAAGCAACCTAGAACTAAGGAGGAATTTCCTGACAGGGAGAACAATTAAGCAGTGAAACAGCTTGCCACTAGAAGTTGTGCGTGCTCCAACAACCCCCACAGTCCCTTCCAGGGCGGACCTTCTATGGTTTCCTACTTTAAGGCCAGCAGATCACCCTGGAGTTGGTGAGGATTTGTGCAGGGGCAAGGGAACAACACGTATGTGTCCTGACATCACAGACCAAATAACAGCCATTACATCAGCTTTGTCAGCTGCACGAAAAAAGGTGAGGCCAGTATGTCTTTTTAGGGACTAACAATTGAATTTGCTGGCAACAGTTTGCACCGTCGAGTGTGTATAATTCTGGTCATGTCTGAACAAAAAAACAATGATGATCTAACAGCGTGAGTTCGTGCCAGGAGCTTTCCAGCCAGTGCAATTAAAGATGAACCCCCTTCTGCTGTTTCTCTGCAGGAGCAAATTAATTTGCAAATAGAAATATTGAATAAATTAATTGCAGACAAATGATCCTCGCTTACTCCAGGTTGAATTGCTAGGAAGACCGATGAGGAGGATGGGTGAGGGGTGGCTAACAAGGCACGTTGGAAAGGAGAACAGGCAGATCCTATTATAATATTAATACTAATAAAGTTGGAAGGGACCTTGGAGGCCATCTAGTCCAACCCCCTACTCAGGCAGGAAACCCTATACCATTTCAGACAAATGGCTGTCCAGTTTCTTCTTAAAAACTTCCAGTGTTGGAGCATTCACCGCTTCTGGAGGCAGGTGGTTCCACTGGTTAATTGTTCTCACGGTCAGGAAGTTTCTCCTTAGTTCTAGGTTGCTTCTCTCCTTGATTAGTTTCCATCCGTTGATTTTTGTCCTGCCTTCAGGGGCTTTGGAGAAGAGCTTGACTCCCTCTTCTTTGGGGCAGCCCCTGAGATACTGGAACGCTGCTATCCTGTCCCCCCTCGTCCTTCTCTTCATTAAACTAGACAGACCCAATTCCAGCAACCTGCCTAAATGTAAGATTTTGCTTTTGTCCACAGTGAAACTCATTTTGTTGGATAGGGCCCATTGTTCGAGTTTGTCAAAATCTTTCTGCACCCTAGGATTGATGGATACTGTCAGATTGATTGATACTTCAGGTTGCTGTCAGATCTTAGCAAATATGTGAATCCCCCCCCCCCAAAGGATCAAATCTTAGCAAATACATACGGCAGGGGTAGGCAACCTTGGCTCTTTTATGACTCGTGGACTTCAACTCCCAGAATTCCTGAGCCAGCCATGCTGAGGGGAAGGGAGAGGTTTCTAAGCTGAGCCAGGCTGGCTCAGGGATTCTGGGAGTTGAAGTCCACAAGTCATAAAAGGGACATAGTTCCCCCATGCTGGCTCAGGAATTCTGGGAGTTGAAGTCCACGAGTCATGAAGGGCCCATAGTTCCCCCATGCTGGCTCAGGAATTCTGGGAGTTGAAGTCCAGGAGTCATAAAAGAGACAAGGTTGCCTACCCCTGACATAAGGGGATCTGAACCCAAACTTGACCTGGACCCCTTTGCCACTATGACCGAGTCCCACAACGTTGCCGCTTCCCATTGTCCTTCACTTTCCAAACCACTTTCCTAGAATTAGGAACCAGAGACAGAGTCCTCGATCACAAATTTCTGTTGCTAACCGAGGCAGTGGCTGAGTTTTGCTCCGTTTCACGACCTTCCTCGCCGCCACAGCTGCTAAATGAATCCATGCCGTTGTTAAGCGAGTTACATGGTTGTTAAGTGAATCCGGCTTCCCCCTTGTCAGAAGGTCAAAAGGGGATCACATGACCCCCCCCCGGGAGGCTGCAAACCGTCATAACTCGGAGTACGTTAACAAGCGTCGGAATTTCGATCCCGTGATTGCTGGGAAAAGTCGCAACGGTCGTGGGAAAAACGGCCGTCAGTCTTTTTTTTTTTTTTCCCCAGGGCGGCTGTAACGTTGAACGGTCACTAAGCAAATAGCTATAAGTCGAGGACTAGGTGTCCGTGCTCAGGGAATGCTGAAGGGAAGATTTCTCCCACCCTTTTCGGGTTTTGCATCTGGAAGAAGAAGAAGAAAGGGATCGATATGAACTTTCCTTAATTAGGGAAATGATCCCTTGCTCCTCCCTTCCGAGAAAGTGATGCAGGATATTAAAAGCATAAAAACAAATATAATTAAAACCGCATTTGCAACCAGCTACAAGCAGTAATGAAAACGCAGGGAAGCAGAGCAAAGAGTAAGCAAAATTTAATTGCAAACGGAGTCAAGGGCTTGTTTAGAAAACTTATGCAGAGGGAATGCCAGAGAAGAAAGAGCCCGCCTTGATGTCATCTGGGCCAATCACCAGGAGACGGAGAGTTCTAGTCCCGCCTCACGCATGAAAGCCGGCTGGGTGACTTTGAGCCAATCACCAGGAGACGGAGAGTTCTAGTCCCGCCTCACGCATGAAAGCCGGCTGGGTGACTTTGAGCCAATCACCAGGAGACGGAGAGTTCTAGTCCCGCCTCACGCATGAAAGCCGGCTGGGTGACTTTGAGCCAATCACCAGGAGACGGAGAGTTCTAGTCCCGCCTCAGGGATGAAAGCCATCTGGGTGACTTTGGGCCAATCACCAGGAAACAGGGAGTTCTAGTCCCACCTCAGGCATGAAAGCTGGCTGGGTGGCTTTAGGCCAATCACCAGGAGGCAGTGAGTTCTAGTCCCGCCTCAGGGATGAAAGCTAGCTGAGTGACTTTGGGCCAATCACCAGGAGACATGGAGTTCTAGTCCCGCCTCAGGCATGAAAGCCAGCTGGGTGACTTTAAGCCAATCACCAGGAGACGGTGAGTTTTAGTCCCACCTCAGGGATGAAAGCCATCTGGGTTACTTTGGGCCAATCACCAGGAGACAGGGAGTTCTAGTCCCGCCTCAGGCATGAAAGCTGGCTGCGTGACTTTAAGCCAATCACCAGGAGTTGGAGAGTTCTAGTCCCGCCTCAGGGATGAAAGCCATCTGGGTGACTTTAGGCCAATCACCAGGAGACGGTGAGTTCTAGTCCCGCCTTAGGCATGAAAGCCAGTTGGGTGACTTTGGGCCCAGTCCTTCTCTCTCAGCCCAACCCACCTCGCAGGGTTGTCGTTATGGGGAAAATAGGAAGCGGAGTAAGGAATAAGGGGTACATTCGCCCCTTTGAGCCATTTATAAAAGTAATGAAGATGGTTTATATATAAACCAAAGAAAATCCAAAGCATCCTTTGCTATTTCAGGCCGAGCTGTGAGCCGAGAGCTGAAACGCCAGGAATCCAAGGCAAGTGGGCAGAAGCCAATTAAGCAAAAATAATTAACCAGATCATTAACAAACCTCCCAAACCGCCCAGAAATTATGCAAACGCTTGCATGAATTCTCCCCCTTGATCTGCAGAAAAACCAAGGTTTGTTCCTTCGCTGCAAGGTCCCGGCCCCCAGACAAACCTAGAATGCTGGTTTATCAGCCTTTTGCTAATCACCATCCTGTTCTGCCTCCCCCACCCCGTTGAACCGAATAGAGCTGGAAGGGACCTGGGAGGTCTTCTAGTCCAGCCCCCTGCTGAAGCAGGAGAACCTAGTCTCTTTTTAAAAATTTCCAGTGATAAATTGCTTGTTTCCTTTCTTCTCCATCCCCCCATAAATGCTCTGAAAAACACACACACACATACACACACAAAAAACGATCTCCCTGGGTTAACAAAACCTGTTGTAATTATAGTTTAGCATTATTTGTACCGTTGCGGGGAAAAAAAAAGTTTTTATAATCGTTGGCGCAAAGCCCTGGGGCTGCCTAATTGAAATCCTAATTTATGTACCCTCGGCACCCCGTGAGTATTTGTTTGTGTGTTTGTGTGTGTTTGTGCAAGGGAGGGTCTGTTGCGAAGGTGGAAAGCCCCCCCCCCAATGAATCGAGGGTTGCGTATCCCAGGTTGCAAGTTGCAATTCAGGTGGTTGTGAAGGGCACACACCAGGAAATCAATGATGATTATTATTTTTTCCCCTTTTTTCCTTTCGTGCTGCTGCTTTGCGACTTTCAGGAGCCTGGAAGAATTGGGAATAATGGAGGAGGGAATTGTTTTCTAGGCAAGGTGTTTGGGAAAGAGGCAGGCCGGGAATCCTGTCTCCTGTTGTGGTAGGTTTGTGGTCTGGAAGGCAGAATGGGGATGGCCTTGTAGGTGGCTGCCTAGAATCCTAGAGTTTGGGGGAACCTCAGAAGTCATCCAGTCTAAGCATCTGATCAGGGTGGAGTCCTTGGTGCTCTCTGGTGGCTTTCTCGCAGACGTTTTATGGCCCAAGTAGGGAACACCATCAGTGCTAGAAGGGAGAGGGAAGTGGAGGAGGAGGAGGAGGAGGAGGAGGAGGAAGGAAGGAAGGAAGGAAGGAAGGAAGGAAGGAAGGAAGGAAGGAAGGAAGGAAGGAAGGAAGGAAGGAAGGAAGGAAGGAAGAACTGTGGGGTCCTTGGTGCTCTCTGTGCTTGGCTGTTTCTTGCAGACATTTCATTACCCAACTAGGGAACATCATCAATGCTAGAAGTGAGAGGGGTTTGCAGGGAGGAGGAGGACTATGGGGTCCTTTGAGCTGGGTGGTTTTCTTGCAGACATTTCATGACCCAGCTAGGTAACATCATCAGTACTAGAAGGGAGGGGGAGGAGGGGGGGAGGAGGAAGACTGTGGGGTCCTGGGTGTTCTCTGAGCTGGGTGGTTTCCTTGCAGACGTTTCATGACCCAATAGGTAACATCATCAGTGCTAGAACGAAGGAAGGAAGGAAGGAAGGAAGGAAGGAAGGAAGGAAGGAAGGAAGGAAGGAAGGAAGGAAGGAAGGAAGGACTGTGGGGTCTTTGGTGTTCTCTGAGCTGGGTGATTTTCTTGCAGACGTCTCATGACCCAGCTATGGAACATCATCAGTGATAAAAGGGAGGGGGGTTTGCAGAGAGAGAGAGAGAGAGAGAGAGAGAGAGAGAGAGAGAGAGAGAGAGAGAGAGAGAAGGAGAAGGAGGAGGAGGAGGAGGAGGAAGGAAGGAAGAATTGTGGGGTCCTTGGTGCTCTCTGTGCTTGGCTGTTTCTCGCAGACATTTTATGGCCCAAGTAGGGAACACCATCAGTGCTAGAAGGGAGGAGGATGAGGAGGAAGGAAGGAAGGAAGGAAGGAAGGAAGGAAGGAAGGAAGGAAGGAAGGAAGGAAGGAAGGAAGGACTGTGGGGTCCTTGGTGCTCTCTGAGCTGGGTGATTTTCTTGCAGACGTCTCATGACCCAGCTATGGAACATCATCAGTGATAGAAGGGAGGGGGGTTTGCAGAGAGAGAGAGAGGGAGAAAGAGAGAGAGAGAGAGAAGAAGGAGGAGGAGGAGGAGGAAGGAAGGAAGGAAGGAAGGAAGGAAGGAAGGAAGGAAGGAAGGAAGGAAGGAAGGAAGGAAGGAAGGAAGGAAGGAAGGAAGAACTGTGGGGTCCTTGGTGCTCTCTGTGCTTGGCTGTTTCTTGCAGACATTTCATTACCCAACTAGGGAACATCATCAATGCTAGAAGTGAGAGGGGTTTGCAGGGAGGAGGAGGACTATGGGGTCCTTTGAGCTGGGTGGTTTTCTTGCAGACATTTCATGACCCAGCTAGGTAACATCATCAGTACTAGAAGGGAGGGGGAGGAGGGGGGGAGGAGGAAGACTGTGGGGTCCTGGGTGTTCTCTGAGCTGGGTGGTTTCCTTGCAGACGTTTCATGACCCAATAGGTAACATCATCAGTGCTAGAACGAAGGAAGGAAGGAAGGAAGGAAGGAAGGAAGGAAGGAAGGAAGGAAGGAAGGAAGGAAGGAAGGAAGGAAGGACTGTGGGGTCCTTGGTGCTCTCTGAGCTGGGTGTTTTTCTTCCAGACATTTCACGACCCAAGTAGGTAACATCAGTGCTAGAAAAAAATGTAGTTGCTTCGACATGGCTGGCTGGGGAATTCTGGGAGTTGAAGTCCCCACCTCTTAAAGTTGGCCAGGTTGAGAAACTTGAGCATTAGATTAAACCAGAATAAGCACTGCCAAATGGTGCGAGGAAACCCACTATTGGCCGCAACACGGCTCCATCCATCAGCTCACCTTCTTCAGCCATCGCGGCATTGATTTTTGGTTGAGAGAGTCACGCCCAGCTAATCCACAACTGCAGCCTGCCCATCACGGTTGCGAGTTGCGATGGTCGTTAAGCGAGATGGCCTTGCTTAATGACCTCTCCTCCCCCCCACTCTCCCTGATGCAGTCATTACATGTCCATGCGGGTCGTTAAGCAGAGCATGGTAAGCGCGCGATATGTGAGTTGTGGTCAGGAGGGGGCGCAAGGCCTGTGGGAACCCAGCAGGGTGGGAGGGGGGTAGAAATAGGTGGGGAGGGGTCCTGCAGCATCCCTGTGGTGGGTTGCGAAGGCGAAGGACTGCGTGGGCACCCCAGCAGCCGTAACTTTGAAACGGGGACGCAAGTAGATTTTGCGAGTGTCTGTTGTAATCGTCTCTAAGTGAGGACTACCTGTACAGTATTAATAACTGCATTTAGTTAGCCCGGAATGAGTCACTGTGTGAACCCCCAAATAGGACTGAGGGGCATCTGAAAAAGGATGGGATAGGGGTGACTTTATGGATGGACCAAACGATCAGCCCATCACAGCGCTTGGAATTTAAATGTCTTTTTAACCCTATTCAAATATATATGTTTACTCTTTAAATGTTCCATTTAAAGAGAAAAATTCTGGATATAAATGTACATTAGCCTAAGCGGGACACGTATTTTAAGTAGCATGCTATCTTCTTATTTCTTTTTCTTCTCTTTTTTTTCTTTCCTTTTCTTTTAAAAAAAGCTATGAAAAATGCAAATGTGTCGGGATGGCCTGTATGAAGGAAAAGACATCATCATCATCATCATCATAATAATAACAACAACAACAACGATAATGATGATGATGATAATAATAATAATAATAATAATAATAATAATGTTTGAAGGGACCTTGGAGGTCATCTAGTCCAACCTCCTGCTCAGGCAGGAAACCCTATATACATTTCGGATAAATGGCTCTCCAATCTCTTCTTAAAAGCCTCCAGTGATGGAGCACCCACAACCTCTGGAGGCAGGTGGTTCCACTGGTTAATTGTTCTAACTGTCAGGAAGTTTCTCCTTAGTTCTAGGTTGCTTCTCTCCTTGATGAGTTTCCATCCGTTGCTTCTTGTCCTGCCTTCAGGCGCTTTGGAGAAGAGCTTGACTCCCTCTTCTTTGGGGCAGTCCCTGAGATACTGGAAGGCTGCTATCCTGTCCCCCCTCATCCTTCTCTTCGTTAAACGAGACTTACCCAATTCCAGCAACCGTTCCTTATAGGTTTTAGCCTCCAGTCCCCTGATCATCTTTGTTCTCTGCACTCTTTCTAGAATCTCAACATCTTCATACTGATATAGTTATTATTTGCAGAAATATTAGAAAAATGTTTATATTTCATTGTTATTTCTCAAAAGTAAGAATTCTAAGAATATGATTGGAAGAAGAGAAAATCAAGCAAAGCTACTATGTGGATTATAGAATTATAGAAACTAATTGTTATTGTTTTTTTAAATATAAACCCAGACCACACGCTGTTTACCAAATATTAAGGTGATTATGTTAAAAAATTAATAAAACATTTTTTTTAAAAAAAGGAAGAAATTTAAATTTTTTTTCTCTCCTAAACCTAAACCTTCCCACACTAGCCCAATTAGTAGTGGCAGCAACAGCTTTATTTATGACACACTTATGACTAAGTGCAGCATACACACCAAGTAAAACAGCAATTGGAACAATTGTATGTTACCGGGAATAATACTGGCATACAGAGAGTCCTCGGCTTACGACGACAGTTGAGGCCAAAATTACTATTGCTAAGCGAGCCTGGCTGAGGAATTCTGGGAGTTGAAGTCCACGAGTCATGAAGGGGCCATAGTTCCCCCATGTGACTAAGGAATTCTGGGAGTTGAAGTCCACCAGTCATGAAGGGGCCAAAGTTTCCCCCATGCTGGCTGAGGAATTCTGGGAGTTGAAGTCCAGGAGTCCTGAAGGGGCCAAAGTTTCCCTCATGTTGGCTGAGGAATTCTGGGAGTTGAAGTCCACAAGTCATGAAGGGGCCATAGTTCCCCCATGCTGGCTGAGGAATTCTGGGAGTTGAAGTCCACAAGTCATGAAGGGGCCAAGTTTGAAGACCCCTGGCTTAGGGTATTGTTTCTGGATGGCTGAGGAATTCTGGGAGTTGAAGTCCATCCATGCTGACTGGGGAATTCTGGGAGTTGAAGTTCATCCATGCTGACAGGAATTTTAGGTGAAGTCCATCCATGCTGACGGGGGAATTCTGGGAGTTGAAGTCCATCCATGCTGACAGGAATTTTAGGTGAAGTCCATCCATGCTGGCTGAGGAATTCTGGGAGTTGATTCATCCATGCTGGCTGAGGAATTCTGGGAGTTGAAGTTCACAAGTCATAAAAGGGCCACGTTTGAAGACCCCTGCTTTAGTAGGACTTCTTTTTCTATTTTTCCCCCCCAGTGTATTTGCCAGCATTTCCCCAGTTTCTTTGCAAACTCAACATTTCCTTGTTTTGCACAATTCATCTTTATTACCAACGCTCTTCCTGTTAACAAAGCTAATTGCCTGTAGAAGCATAATTTGATGGGTAACCGTTGTCCTCGCTGGGGATTTTTTTAAAATTCTCCTTTTCTTTAATCTCATCCAAAAATCACTTGTATATTCTCTGGCCTTTTCTTTTTTTTAAGGTCCCCGTTAGGTAATATAAATGGCCCTCTTAAAAAAAGAATGTTTCCTTGTATTCTGAACCTTTCTTACTACGCTGCGTTTATTGAGGTTATTCTAAAAAAAAAAAAAAAGAGTATGGTTTCCTTTTATGTCTCATTCACTTGCCATCTAAAAGGGCCATTTGTTTTCCTTTTAGAACAGAATAGAATCAGAGTTGGAAGGGACCTTGGAGGTCATCTAATCCAACCCCCTGCTCAGGCAGGAAACCCTATACCATTTCAGACCAATGGCTGTCCAGTCTCTTAGAATAGAATAGAGCTGGAAGGGACCTTGGAGGTCTTCTAGTCCCACCCCCTTCTGCCATAGAGCCTCAGATATGTCCCACTCCTGCCCAGGCCCCCACAGGCGCCGTTGACGCAAACCTATTTATTTATTTATTTATTTATTTATTTATGAGACTTATAGACCGCTTTAAGTGCAAGCACTCTCTAAGCGGTGTACACCAGTAAGCAATGTATATATATATTTACATTGCCCCCAACAATCTGGGTCCGCATTTTACCTACCCCGGAAGGATGGAAGGCTGAGTCAACCTTGAGCCGGTGAGATTTGAACCGCTGACCTGCTGAACACAGTCAGCTAAAGTGGCCTGCAGTACTGCACTCTAACTGCTGCAGAGTTGGCCATGCCCACCCAGTAGGCCACACCCACTCCATCCACGCCCACCCAGAAGGCCGCACCCACCCTGGTCACACCCCCCCCCACCAGGGCAACCGCAATGCTGATGCGGCCCTCAATGAAATTGAGTTTGACACCCCTGCCCTACACCATTTTAACAAATGCTTGTCCAGTCTCTTCTTAAAAACTTCCAGTGTTGGAGCATTCACCGCTTCTGGAGGCAGGTTGTTCCACTGGTTAATTGTTCTAGCAGTCAGGAAGTTTCTCTTTATTTCTAGGTTGCTTCTCTCCTTGATTAGTTTCCACCCGTTGCTTCTTGTCCTGCCTTCGGGCGCTTTGGAGAACAGCTTGACTCCCTCTTCTTTGGGGCAGCCCCTGATTTACTGGAAGATTGCTGTCCTGTCCCCCCTCGTTCTTCTCTTCATTAAACTAGACATCCCCAATTCCAGCAAACGTTCCTTGTATGTTTTAGCCTCCAGTTCCCTAATCTTTGTTGCTCTTCTCTGCACTCCAAATGGTTGTCCAAAAGGAAGGAAGGAAGGAAGGAAGGAAGGAAGGAAGGAAGGAAGGAAGGAAGGAAGGAAGGAAGGCAGGCAGGCAGGCAGGAAGGAAGGAAGGAAGGAAGGAAGGAAGGAAGGAAGGAAGGAAGGAAGGAAGGAAGGAAGGAGAGAGAGCTGTGCTGACTGGGGAATTCTGGGAGTTGAAGTCCACTCCTTACCAAGGTTGAAAAAAAGCAGCTGGTGAGTGTCCCATTGCATCGCATAGCACCCTCTGGATCCCGGTCTCAACTCGCATGCAGCCCAAAAACCTTCCTCTTCTCCTGAGATAGGACAAGGGCATTCTTCTCATCCCCAGAAGAAAACCTGCTTAGATATTGCCCTGGCATCTGTGGCTGCTTTCTTCGAAAACCTCCCGCTGAGCACTGATGTCTCTTTTCTGCACCGCCTAGCAAGCAGAGTCATCAACCACACAGCTTAAATGAAAACCCCGCAACGATTTACCAGCGGGGTGCCAGAGAATCACTCCCTCCAGCCTGCAATTACCTGCTCTCCAAGATTGAGCTGAGGAATCTATTGGGGGGGTCACCCCCCCATTTTCATTGCCATCTCATCTCCCAAACAATGGAGACGTTGGCCAAGGCTCTTTGTAAGCCAACGGTCAACGTGGCACTCCCTGCCACAAGAAACTCAGCACCTGTGCTTGAGTGACCCATCATGGGATGTTCAACTCCAAGCTCCCTCTAAATATATGTGACAGTCAACCTTAAATGCGGATGTGGATTATAGAGTGACTGACCCTTGTGTGCGAGTCAAACTTAAATGTGCATGTGGATTATGGAGCGAGGGACGCTTGTGCGCAAGTCAACCTTAAATGTGGATGTGGATTATGGAGTGAGAGACGCTTGTGTGCAAGTCAAATTTAAATGCGGATGTGGATTATGGAGCGAGAGACGCTTGTGTGCGAGTCAACCTTAAATGTGGATGTGGATTATTGCGTGACTGACCCTTGTGTGTGAGTCAAGCTTAAATGCGGATGTGGATTATGGAGCGAGAGACACTTGTGTGCGAGTCAACCTTAAATGCGGATGTGGATTATGGAGCGAGAGACGCTTGTGTGCGAGTCAAGTTTAAATGCGGATTATGGAGCGAGGACGTGTGCGAGTCAACTTAAATGTGGATTATGCGTGATGAGTCAAGCTTCAAGCTTAAATGCGGATGTGGATTATGGAGCGAGAACTTGTGTGCGAGTCAACCTTAAATGCGGATGTGGATTATGGAGCGAGAGACGCTTGTGTGCGAGTCAAGCTTAAATGCGGATGTGGATATGGAGCGGAGACCCTTGTGTGTGAGTCAAGCTTAAATGCGGATGTGGATTATTGCGTGACTGACCCTTGTGTGTGAGTCAAGCTTAAATGCGGATGTGGATTATGGAGCGAGAGACGCTTGTGTGCGAGTCAACCTTAAATGCGGATGTGGATTATGGAGCGAGAGACGCTTGTGTGCAAGTCAACCTTAAATGCGGATGTGGATTATGGAGTGACTGACCCTTGTGTGTGAGTCAAGCTTAAATGCGGATGTGGATTATGGAGCGAGAGACGCTTGTGTGCGAGTCAAGCTTAAATGCGGATGTGGATTATGGAGTGAGAGACGCTTGTGTGCGAGTCAAGCTTAAATGCGGATGTGGATTATGGAGCGAGAGACACTTGTGTGCGAGTCAACCTTAAATGCGGATGTGGATTATGGAGCGAGAGACGCTTGTGTGCGAGTCAAGTTTAAATGCGGATGTGGATTATGGAGTGAGAGACGCTTGTGTGCGAGTCAAGCTTAAATGTGGATGTGGATTATGGTGCGAGAGACGCTTGTGTGTGAAATCAAGCTTAAATCCGGATGTGGATTATTGCGTGACTGACCCTTGTGTGTGAGTCAAGCTTAAATGCGGATGTGGATTATGGAGCGAGAGACGCTTGTGTGCGAGTCAACCTTAAATGCGGATGTGGATTATGGAGTGACTGACCCTTGTGTGTGAGTCAAGCTTAAATGCGGATGTGGATTATGGAGTGAGAGACGCTTGTGTGACAGTCAACCTTAAATGTGGATGTGGATTATGGAACGAGGGAGGCTTGTGTGCGAGTCAACCTTAAATGCGGATGTGGATTATGGAGCGAGAGGCGCTTGTGTGCGAGTCAAACTTAAATGTGGATGTGAATTATGGAGTGAGAGACACTTGTGTGCGAGTCAAACCTAAATGTGGATGTGGGTTATGGAGTGAGTGACCCTTGTGTGTGAGTCAAACTTAAATGTGGATGTGGATTATGGAGTGAGTGACCCTTGTGTGCGAGTCAACCTTAAATGTGCGTGTGGATTATGGAGTGAGAGACGCTTGTGTGACAGTCAACCTTAAATGTGCATGTGGATTATGGGGCAAGAGATGCTTGTGTGCGAGTCAACCGTAAATGTGCATGTGGATTATGGAGTGACTGACCCTTGTGTGTAAGTCAAACTTAAATGCGGATGTGGATTATGGAGCGAGAGACGCTTGTGTGCGAGTCAACCTTAAATGCGGATGTGGATTATGGAGCGAGAGACGCTTGTGTGCGAGTCAACCTTAAATGCGGATGTGGATTATGGAGCGAGAGACGCTTGTGTGCAAGTCAACCTTAAATGCGGATGTGGATTATGGAGTGACTGACCCTTGTGTGTGAGTCAAGCTTAAATGCGGATGTGGATTATGGAGCGAGAGACGCTTGTGTGCGAGTCAAGCTTAAATGTGGATGTGGATTATGGAGCGAGAGACGCTTGTGTGACAGTCAACCTTAAATGTGGATGTGGATTATGGAGCGAGAGACGCTTGTGTGCGAGTCAAGCTTAAATGCGGATGTGGATTATGGAGCGAGAGACGCTTGTGTGCGAGTCAAGTTTAAATGCGGATGTGGATTATGGAGCGAGAGACGCTTGTGTGTGAGTCAAGCTTAAATGCGGATGTGGATTATTGAGTGACTGACCCTTGTGTGTGAGTCAAGCTTAAATGCGGATGTGGATTATGGAGCGAGAGACGCTTGTGTGCGAGTCAACCTTAAATGCGGATGTGGATTATGGAGCGAGAGACGCTTGTGTGCGAGTCAACCTTAAATGCGGATGTGGATTATGGAGTGACTGACCCTTGTGTGTGAGTCAAGCTTAAATGCGGATGTGGATTATGGAGCGAGAGACGCTTGTGTGCGAGTCAAGCTTAAATGCGGATGTGGATTATGGAGCGAGAGACGCTTGTGTGCGAGTCAAGCTTAAATGCGGATGTGGATTATGGAGCGAGAGACGCTTGTGTGCGAGTCAAGTTTAAATGCGGATGTGGATTATGGAGCGAGAGACGCTTGTGTGCGAGTCAAGTTTAAATGCGGATGTGGATTATGGAGTGAGAGACGCTTGTGTGCGAGTCAAGCTTAAATGTGGATGTGGATTATGGTGCGAGAGACGCTTGTGTGTGAAATCAAGCTTAAATCCGGATGTGGATTATTGCGTGACTGACCCTTGTGTGTGAGTCAAGCTTAAATGCGGATGTGGATTATGGAGCGAGAGACGCTTGTGTGCGAGTCAACCTTAAATGCGGATGTGGATTATGGAGCGAGAGACGCTTGTGTGCGAGTCAACCTTAAATGCGGATGTGGATTATGGAGTGACTGACCCTTGTGTGTGAGTCAAGCTTAAATGCGGATGTGGATTATGGAGTGAGAGACGCTTGTGTGACAGTCAACCTTAAATGTGGATGTGGATTATGGAACGAGGGAGGCTTGTGTGCGAGTCAACCTTAAATGCGGATGTGGATTATGGAGCGAGAGGCGCTTGTGTGCGAGTCAAACTTAAATGTGGATGTGAATTATGGAGTGAGAGACACTTGTGTGCGAGTCAAACCTAAATGTGGATGTGGGTTATGGAGTGAGTGACCCTTGTGTGTGAGTCAAACTTAAATGTGGATGTGGATTATGGAGTGAGTGACCCTTGTGTGCGAGTCAACCTTAAATGTGCGTGTGGATTATGGAGTGAGAGACGCTTGTGTGACAGTCAACCTTAAATGTGCATGTGGATTATGGGGCAAGAGATGCTTGTGTGCGAGTCAACCGTAAATGTGCATGTGGATTATGGAGTGACTGACCCTTGTGTGTAAGTCAAACTTAAATGCGGATGTGGATTATGGAGCGAGAGACGCTTGTGTGCGAGTCAACCTTAAATGCGGATGTGGATTATGGAGCGAGAGACGCTTGTGTGCGAGTCAACCTTAAATGCGGATGTGGATTATGGAGTGAGTGACCCTTGTGTGCGAGTCAACCTTAAATGTGCGTGTGGATTATGGAGCGAGAGACGCTTGTGTGCGAGTCAACCTTAAATGCGAATGTGGATTATGGCCAAGTGTGAAGACCCCTGTTCCGAAGGATAAGGCGGCCATAAATTAAAACCAAGACATTAATAACCAGTTGTCATCTTGGTGGGCTTTGACCGGGATGTTTCCCTGCCTTACTTCTGCCTCCCCCCCATCCCATCAGGGCTGCTCTCCGCTCCTCTTTTATGCCTGCAATGGCTATAAATCACTCTTAACTAATTGCTGGAGCTAATTTAATATAGAAAAATAGCCCAGCGGAGCTGGTTGTAAATGTTGAGCTCAGGAATATTTTTTTTCTCCTATAACCTGCTCCGCTTATTCATAGGCGGGCTTCCTTCTCGGCGCAGTAATGGGTTGTATGGGGCCTCCTGCTTGAGCTGGGGGCTGGACTAGATGACCTCCAAGGCCCCTTCCAACCTTGTTTTTCCATGATTCTGTAAGGGTCCCCTGCATGAGGAATGCTGGGAGTTGAAGCCCACAAGTCCTCAAAGGGCCAGGTTTGAAGACCCCTGGACTTCAACTCCCAGAATTCCTCAGCTAGGCATGCTGGCTGAGGAATGCTGGGAGTTGAAGCCCACAAGTCCTCAAAGGGCCAAGTTTGAAGACCCTCTGGACTTCAACTCCCAGAATTCCTCAGCTAGGCATGCTGGCTGAGGAATGCTGGGAGTTGAAGCCCACAAGTCCTCAAAGGGCCAGGTTTGAAGACCCCTGGACTTCAACTCCCAGAATTCCTCAGCTAGGCATGCTGGCTGAGGAATGCTGGGAGTTGATGCCCACGTCCTCAAAGGGCCAAGTTTGAAGACCCCCGACGTAGAGATTGTATGGCAAGCTCTCTGCCTTTTCAGACAGCCTTGATTTTTTAGTTCTGCTCTTCTGGTCCTCATCTCCACGTATCTCCTCCTGCTTCATAACTGTGGGCTTCATCCTCCGAGACCAAGGCTGTCAGTGTTTTCTCGATCTGAAATCCTTCAAGCTGATGGGAAGCTTCCTTAGAAAGAGATGCCCGTCTCTGGAGAGCAAAAACAGCGTCCCGGAGATTTCAGGTTGACGTTCTCGGCAGAAGTCTTCTGCTCCAGGGATGTCCTCTCCACTGCCTCCATGACGTTTGACAGGGTCCTCCACCATTTGATGAGCTCCCACCTGTTGCTTCTTGTCCTGCCTTCGGGTGCTTGGGAGAATAGGCTGACCCCCCCCCCTCTTCTTCATGGTAGCCCATTAAATATTGGAACGCTGCTATCATGATACCCCTCGTCCTTCTCTTCATTACAATAGAATAGAATAGAATAGAATAGAATAGAATAGAATATATGGAATGGAATAGAATAGAATAGAAAATTAGAACAGAACAGAACAGAACAGAACAGAACAGAATAGAATAGAATAGAATAGAATAGAATAGAATAGAATATATGGAATGGAATAGAATAGAATGGAATGGAATGGAATAGAATAGAATACAAAATATGAAATGGAATGGAATAGAGTAGAATAGAATATAATAGAAAATATGGAATAGAATAGAATAGAATAGAATAGAATAGAATAGAATAGAATAGAATAGAATAGAATAGAAAATATGGAATGGAATGGAATAGAGTAGAATAGAATAGAATAGAAAATATGGAATGGAATAGAATGGAATGGAATAGAATAGAATTATAGGTTAGAATAGAATAGAATAATAGAATAGAATAATAATAGAATAGAATAGAAAATATAGAAAAATAGAATAGAATAGAAAATATAGAATAGAATAGAATAGAATAGAAAATATAGAATAGAATAGAATAGAATAGAATAGAAAATATAGAATAGAATAGAATAGAATAGAGCTGGAAGGGACCTTGGAGGTCTTCTAGTCCAGCCCCCTGCTCAAGCAGGAGAACCTATATCATCTCAGACAGGTAATTGTCCAGTCTCTTCTTAAAAACCTCCAGTTATGGAGCACCCACGATTCCTGGAGGCCAGCAGTTCCACTGGTCGATTGTCCTCACTCTCAGGAAGTTTCTCCTTAATTCCAGGTTGCTCCTCTCTTTGATCAGTTTCCAACCCTTGTTGACTCTTCCTTCCCTCTGATACTTTGGAGAATAATGTGACCCCCTCTTCTTTGTGGCAGCCCCTGAAACACTGCTCTCATGCCTCCCCTATTTCTTCTTTTTTTAGACTAGCCAAACCCAAGTCCCGCAACTGTTCTTCATACCTTTTAGCCTCCAGTCCCCTGATCATCTTTGTTGCTCTTCTCTGCCCTCTTTCTAGAGTCTCAGCATCTTTTTTACATCGTGGTGACCAAAACTGGATGCAGTATTCCAAGTGTGGCCTTACCAAGAGAAGAGTGGTATTAATACTTCGCGTGATTTTAATTCTATCCCTCTGTTAATGCAGCCCAGCACTGTGTTGGCCCTTTTTGTCTGGCACAGATTGTTTGGGACAATCCAGGACGACACAATATCTTCGTTCTTCCTGTCTATGCAGCAATGAGGCCTCTAGCTACTATCTTCAGAAAAAATTGACTTGGCTGCAGTTATCCAAAGATGGCTTCCTTGAATAGGGGTCTGTTCCTCCCACCCATTGGAAAAACAAGATGGTTAAAAGAATTAAATAATCCATGCTCACCAGATGCGCCTTGAGCCGAGGCCTGGCGTCTCTCATTACACTTAATTTTTCTCAAAACCCGATTTAGGTTTTTCACTTCTGCGCTGCTCCACATTCTGACTCCCAAGTCAGAAGAATTTTTTTTTTTTAAGGCTTGTGGGGGGGTGGGACCCTGTATTTTGAAAATGGATTCGCCTTATTTGCAGTTGAAGGACACCTTGGGGACGGTGTGTGTCTTAACACAACTGCCAAAACTTGTGACTTCCTTTTGCCTTAGCCAGCTACTTATTATCTAACACAGTGTTTCTCAACCTTCACAATTTTAAGGCATGTGGACTTCAACTCCCAGAATTCCACAGCCAGCATTGCTGGCTGTGGAATTCTGGGAGTTGAAGTCCACATGCCTTAAAATTGTCACGGTTGAGAAACACTGATCTAACACAATGTTTTAACTTTCAGTGTCCAATGTTTTAGTGCTTTTCGTTTCCTAATTGTTTTATACTGTGACTGAGGGCATTCTCAGCCCCCAGAGTCTTTTGATAGTTAGATGGGTAGCATATGAAGGTAGTCCTTGACTTACAACAATTAACTGTGAGAGGGATCTCAGAGTCCTAGTGGACCATCACTTAAATAGGAGCCAGCCGTGTGCTGCAGCTGCCAAAAAAGCCAACACAGTGCTGGGCTGCATTAACAGAGGGAGAGAATCAAGATCAGGTGAAGTGTTGATACCACTTTACAAGGCCTTGGGAAGGCCATACTTGGAATACTGCATCCAGTTTTGGTCACCAAGATGTCAAAAAGATGTTGAGACTCTAGAAAGAGTGCAAAGAAGAGCAACAAAGATGATCAGGGGACTGGAGGCTAAAACATACAAGGAACGGCTGCTGGAATTGGGTAGGTCTAGTTTAATGAAGAGAAGGATGAGGGGGGGATAGGATAGGCAGCCTTCCAGTATCTCAGGGCCTGCCCCAAAGAAGAGGGAGTCAAGCTGTTCCCCAAAGGCCCTGAAGGCAGGACAAGAAGCAACGGATGGAAACTCATCAAGGAGAGAAGCAACCTAGAAATAAGGAGAAACTTCCTGACAGTGAGAACAATTAACCAGTGGAACCACCTGCCTCCAGAAGCGGTGAATGCTCCAACACTGGAAGTTTTTAAGAGACTGGACAGCTATTTGTCTGAAATGGTATAGGGTTTCCTGCCTGAGCAGGGGGTTGGGCTAGATGACCTCCAAGGTCCCTTCCAACTTTTATTATTATTATTATTATTATTATTATTATTATTATATTATTGTTGTTGTTGTTATTTGACCGTTCCACATTACAACAGCTCTAAAAAAAGGGACTTATGACCATTTATCACACTTACGACCGATGCAGCTTCCCCATGGTCACGTGATCAGAATTCAGATGCTTGGCAACTGACTCGTACTTATGACGGTTGCGGCGTCCCCGGGGGGGGGGTCACGCGATCCATTTTTGCGACCTTCTGTCCAGCACAGTCAATGGGGGAAGCCTGCCTCACTTAACAACCGAGTTAGTAATTTAAGAGCTGCAGCGATTCACTTAAGAATTCTGCCAAGAAAAGTCGTTTAAATGGGGCAAAATTCATTTAGCCACAGATGTTGGGTTCAACTGTGGTCCTATGTCAAGGAGCACCTATACATTGAATCAATAAATTATAAATAAATATACCCAAGATCAGAAGAAGAGAACAACAGGGGCTGTGGCGAAACCACCTTTGTGAATGCTGCTTCTTGTTCGCCCACGGTTTTGAAAAAGGAAGAACTGCAAAAGTCATTTTCAAAGCCTTTTAAGACGGGGAAATGAAACATTCTACGTGACGTGTTCATTAACAGCTTGATTATCTTCCATTCTAGGAGAGGGATCCAGTTTTGGCCCTCTAAAATCAACCGGAATGAAGTGGCGATTAAGATTTTACAGTTGTTCAACCAGCCCAATGTAAATATATCCCGTTCAGGATGCAAAGATGTAGATTCGGGAAATGAAAGTAATTAAAACGGCTTTAATGTGTCTAGCGAAGTGCAGAAACATTTGTTATGGAAAGACAAACCTTGGCCAAAATAACAGGGCAGATTAAAAAGTAATCAAACGCCCAAAGGCGTTTTGGTTTAGGAAACTTCTATGATCCTCTTGCTCGAACGGGGGGGCTGGACTAGAAGACCTCCAAGGCCCCTTTCAGCTCTATTCTGTTCTGTTCTTTTTGAACTGGCATGAAAAGGCAGGGTGGTTAACATCAGTACAAGATCAGTCTTGTACAGGCAATCTTGATGTACGACCACAATTGAGCCCAAAATTTATGTCGCTAAGTGAGGAGTTTGTTAAGTGAGTCTTGCACCGTTGTACGACCTTTCTGGCCACAGTTGTTAACTGAATCTCGGCACTTGTTAAGTCGGTCACACGGTTGTTAAGTCAACCTGGCTTCTCCGTTGACTTTGCTTGTCAGAATGTCGCAAAGCGCCTGAAGAAGGCAGGACAAGAAGCAACGGGTGGAAACTGATCAAGGAGAGAAGCAACCTGGAACTAAGGAGAAACTTCCTGACAGTGAGAACAATTTATTTATTTATGAGACTTATATACCACTTTAAGTGCAAGCACTCTCTAAGCGGTGTACACCAGTAAGCAATGTATATATATATATTTACATTGCCCCCAACAATCTGGGTCCTCATTTTACCTACCCGGAAGGATGGAAGGCTGAGTCAACCTTGAGCCGGTGAGATTTGAACCGCTGACCTGCTGAACACAGTCAGCTAAAGTGGCCTGCAGTACTGCACTCTTGCCTCCAGAAGCGGTGAATGCTCCAACACTGGAAGCTTTTAAGAAGAGACTGGACAGCCATTTGTCTGAAATGGGATAGGGTCTCCTGCCTGAGCAGGGGGTTGGACTAGATGACCTCCAAGGACCTCCAAGGTACCATCTAACTTTATAATAACAATAACAATAATAAAGTTGGAAGGGACCTTGGAGGTCATTTCTTCTTCTTCTTCTTTCTTCTTCTTCTTCTTCTTCTTCTTCTTCTTCTTCTTCTTCTTCTTCTTCTTCTTCTTCTTCTTCTTCTTCTTCTTCTCCTCCTCCTCCTCCTCCTCCTCCTCCTCCTCCTCCTCCTCTTCCCCTTCCCCTTCTCCTTCTTCTTCTCCTTCTCCTCCTCCTCCTCCTCCTCCTCCTCATCATCATCATCATCATGCTAGGGTTTATTTTCCAGTTGAGTCTTATTTTGGGGAAAACACGTTAGTTCGGAATATCACGTGAATTCCAGTAGGGCATAATTCAACATCTAGGTAGGGGTATTTCCTGAATATACAGATAGTCCTCGAACTTACGACTGTTTGCTGAGCGAACCTTCGAAGTTACAATGGACTCCCCGCGGGGGTGCTCACAACTCAGTCGTGAAGTCCCAGTGCCTGCCCCACCCGCAGCTGTGCAATTGCATGTTGTTGGGTGATGGAAAACTGACCCGGATTTACGGCCGTTGGCAACCCTAGATCCAGCTCAGCTTTGTCCCTTTTTTCTGCTCAAACGTAAAAAAAACCCAATCATCCGAGAAATGGGCAAAATCGGGACTCACTGATTCACTTTTGGGTGTGTGATTCAGCCGAGGGCACATTTGTTCTCCACACCCGATGGAGGTGATTGTGTTTTCCCCTTCGCTTCTCCTCCGCAAAACGAGAGAATTTCACACTTCACTGTCTCGGCTGTCTAAACTGCCAGGAGAACATTGGAAAATTATGCTCTGCGAAGGGCGTGCGGGAAAATGAACACAGTTCGGGAAACGCGCACCACGCGGGTCTTGTTCTCTTTTGAGAAATCTGATTGGGCGGTTCCGGAATTGAGACAATGGTGCTCCAGAGGAAGAAGGGGGGGGGGGTGATGATAATAGAGCAGAAATAAGAATGGAATAGAATAGAATAGAATAGAATAGAATAGAATAGAATAGAATAGAATAGAATAGAATAGAATAGAATAGAATAGAATAGAATAGAATAGAATAGAATAGAATAGAATAGAATAGAATAGAATAGAATAGAATAGAATAGAATAGAATAGAATAGGAATATAGAATAGAATAGAATAGAATAGAATAGAATAGAATAGAATAGAATAGAATAGAATAGAATAGAATAGAATAGGAATATATAGAATAGAATAGAACAGAACAGAACAGAACAGAACAGAACAGAATAGAATAGAATAGAATAGAATAGAATAGAATAGAATATATGGAATGGAATGGAATGAGAATAGAATAGAAAATATGGAATGGAATAGAATGGAATGGAATGGAATAGAATAGAATAGAATAGAAATAGAATAGAATAGAATAGAATAGAATAGAATAGAATAGAAAATATGGAATGGAATAGAATGGAATAGAATAGAATAGAAAGAAATAGAATAGAATAGAATATATGGAATGGAATGAGAATAGAATAGAAAATATGGAATAGAATAGAATAGAATAGAATAGAATAGAATAGATAATATGGAATAGAATAGAATATGGAATAGAATAGAATAGAATAGAATATATGGAATGGAATGAGAATAGAATAGAAAATATGGAATAGAATAGAATAGAATAGAATAGAATAGAATAGAATAGAATAGAATAGAATAGATAATATGGAATAGAATAGAATATGGAATAGAATAGAATAGAATAGAATATATGGAATGGAATGAGAATGGAATAGAAAATATGGAATAGAATAGAATAGAATAGAATAGAATAGAATAGAATAGAATAGAATAGAATAGAATAGATAATATGGAATAGAATAGAATAGAATAGAATATGGAATAGAATAGAATAGAATAGAATAGAATATGGAATAGAATAGAATAGAATAGAATAGAATATAGAATAGAATAGAATAGAATAGAATAGAATAGAATAGAATAGAATAGAATAGAATAGAATATATGGAATGGAATGAGAATAGAATAGAAAATATGGAATGGAATAGAATAGAATAGAATAGAATAGAATAGAATAGAATAGAATAGAGTAGAATAGAGTAGAGTAGAGTAGAGTAGAGTAGAGTAGAGTAGAAAAGAATAACAGAGTTGGGAGGGACCTTGGAGGTCATCTAGTCCAGCCCCCTGCTCAGGCAGGAGACCCTAGACCATGTCAGACAAATGGTTGTCCAGTCTCTTCTTAAAATATCCAGTGTTGGAGCATTCACAACTTCTGGAGGCAGGTTGTTGCCCTGACTAATTGTTCTCACTGTCAGGAAATTTCTTCTTAGTTCTGGGTTGCTTCTGATGATGGTATCCATTCAGTCAAGCTGGGAATTGAAGTCCACCCTTTAAAACAGGGGTCTTCAAACTTGGCCCTTTTAGGACTTGTGGACTTCAACTCCCAGAATTCCTTAGTCAGCTATGCTGGCTGAGGAATTCTGGGAGTTGAAGTCCACAGGTCCTAAAAGGGCCAAGTTTGAAGACCCCTGATTTAATGAACTTAAAACAAGTCAATCTTCTTCTTTTTTTTAAGTAATGGCATTTGTGTGTGTGTGTGTGTGTGCCAGGATTTGCAGTGCCTCCCAGCCAGACTTCCACAGAGATTAGTTACCGGCATTCCTTTTAATCTCTGTCCGCTCTCCAAAAATGTATTTATTTAAACCATGAGAGGTTTAAATAAATACATTTAAGAGAAATGTCTCCGAGCGAGGCTTAATGTTTCATTCCTCCTGACAAAGCTGCCTCTAGTATCTTACTTCTTCTGCTGTCGAGTCGGTCACAAAGGGTGACAAATTGCTATTAGGGAACAGAACGGAAAGCCGATGGAAGGATTTGGTGCGTGGGTTGTTTTGTTTTTTTGGGGGGGGGGGGTTGCTTCCAGTTTTTCTGAAAAGGAAGGAAAATTCCTTGCCCGGGTAGCAACGGGTACGAGCTGCTATTGTTTCTGACAGATGTGATTACGGCTCTTCATAAAAATCCATGGTATCTGTGCTAAATCATGGCTAATGAGTCGACTTAGCTGCAAACGCTGGTAAGGTTTCCACGTTTTAGTCAAAAGGAAAAAAAAAAAGAGTATTTTGATGTTAAAGAGGCCTGAATGGAGGACAGGCTGTTCCGAAGCGGTCAACATCTGCTTTGCAAGAAACAACAGCGCATAAGTGGGGTCTCCGGACGTGGGGCGAGAAAGATCAAATCCAAATACAGCTGGAAGGGACCTTGGAGGTCTTCTAGTCCAGCCCCCTGCTCAAGCAGGAGACCCTATACCAGGGGTAAGCAACCCAAAACACTCAAAGAGCCACTTGGACCCGTTTCCCACCGAAAACAAAACACCCGGGAGCCGCAAAACCCTTTCGATATCTAAAATGAAGATAACACTGCATATATCCTTTTTTATACCTTTATTATAGGTGTGTGTGTGTGTGTGTGTGTGTGTGTATACTTCCAATTTGACACGCGCACGCGCACACACACACACATCCCTATAATAAAGGTAAAAAAGGATATATGCAGTGTTATCGTCATTTTAGATGTCAAAAGGGTCTCCCTCCCTCTGTCTCTCTCTCTCTCTCCCTCCCTCTCTACCTGCCCTTGGTCTTCCCCCACTCTCTTTCTTTCTTTCTTTCTTTCTTTCTTTCTTTCTTTCTTTCTTTCTTTCTTTCTTTCTTTCTTTCTTTCTTTCTCTCTCTCTCTCTTCCTCCCTCCCTCCCTCCCTCTCTACCTGCCCTTGGTCTGCCACTCCTCTTCCCCCCCTCTCTCTCTCCTTCCCTCTCTCTCTCTCTCTCTCTCCTTCCCTCTCTCTCTCTCTTTCTCTCTCTTTCTCTCCCCCTCCCTCTCTCCGATCTTCTGCTCACTTGGCAAGCTGGCTTCAAGCTGTTCTCCAACAAGCTCCAGGGTAGGCAAACTCGGCTCTTTTATGACTCATGGACTTCAACTCCCAGAATTCCTGAGTCAGTAGAGCTGGGCTAGCTAGCTCTCTCCTGCCCTTCCTGCTTCCTACAGAGACTCAGCAAAGGGAGGAGCCCCGCCCAAAAAGCTTGTCAGCTCGTCGGAGAATACGGTGAGTCCACTCTTTTTTACACACACACACACAGAGAGAGAGAGAGGGAGAGAGAGAGAGAGAGAGAGAGAGAGAGAGAGAGAGAGAGAGAGAGAGAGAGAGAGAGAGAAGCAGGTAAACGCAATTGCCTCTCTCTATCTCTGTCTCTCTGCAAATGGCAGAGGAGGCTGGGAGCCACAGGGGAAGGCTCAAAGAGCCACATGCGGCTCCAGAGCCGCAGGTTGCCGACCTGTGCCCTATACCAGGGGTAGGCAACCTTGGCTCTTTTATGACTCGTGGACTTCAATTCCCAGAATCCCTGAGCCAGCTTGACTGGCTCAGGAATTCTGGGAGTTGAAGTCCACGAGTCATAAAAGAGCCAAGGTTGCCTACCCCTGCCCTATACCATCTCAGACAAGTGACTGTCTAGCCTCTTCTTAAAAAACTCCAGTGATGGAGCACCCCCAAGTTCTGGTGGCAAGCTGTTCCACTGGTTAATTGTTCTCACTGTGAGGACGTTTCTCCTTAATTCCAGGGTGCTTCTCTCCCTGATTAATTTCCATCTGTTGACAAGCAGAGTCAATGGGGGAAGCTGGGTTCGCTTAACGACCGTGTAACTCACTTAAAAACTGGAGTGATTCACTTAACTGCTCTGGCCAGGAAGGCCATAAAATAGAGCGAAACTCGCGTAACCCGTCTTGCTTAACGGCAGAAATTTTGGGCTCTGGGGGTTGGACTAGAAGACCTCCAAGGTCCCTTCCAGTTCTGTAATTCTGCAGTTCTCCTATTCTGTTATTCCTAACAACTGTCTTGCTTAGCAATGGAAATTATGGACTCAGCTGTGGTCATAAGTCAAGGACCACCTGTGGCTGATGCCGCTAATAATGTGAAGGATCCATTTTGGGTTATTTTGGGATTAGGCCATGGCTAGGCAACCTTGGCTCTTTTATGACTCGTGGACTTCAACTCCCAGAATTCCTGAGCCAGCCATGCTGAGGGGAAAGGGAGAGGTTTCCAAGCTGAGCCATGCTGGCTCAGGAATTCTGGGAGTTGAAGTCCACCAGCCATGAGGGGGCCATAGTTCCCCCATGCTGGCTCAGGAATTCTGGGAGTTGAAATCCACGAGTCATGAAGGGGCCATAGTTTTCTCATGCTGGCTCAGGAATTCTGGGAGTTGAAGTCCACCAATCATGAAGGGGCCATAGTTCCCTCATGCTGGCTCAGGAATTCTGGGAGTTGAAGTCCACC
The DNA here is from genome assembly GCF_016545835.1 of Crotalus tigris. Taxonomy (NCBI): domain Eukaryota; kingdom Metazoa; phylum Chordata; class Lepidosauria; order Squamata; family Viperidae; genus Crotalus; species Crotalus tigris. The sequence goes on along the minus strand of NW_024100467.1, from coordinate 23,436 downwards.
AATCATGAAGGGGCCATAGTTCCCTCATGCTGGCTCAGGAATTCTGGGAGTTGAAGTCCACGAGTCATAAAAGAGCCAAGGTTGCCTACCCCTGAGTTAGGCAGCTGGGCTCCTCCCCCCCCCCCAAAAAAATTTCCATCATGGCCTCTGGGCACCAGATGTGGCAGCCTGGCGTTCTCCATCTTTAGCATCTAACCCTTTTTCAAGATTACTTTTTGACATGCCAGCCGGCGGAGTGATAGATGAAGGTCTTCCATCAGCCCCTATTGATTAGCTTCTTTCTATATAACTCGTTGCTAAGCAACCGGAATATTACATTGCTTTCCTGGCATAAGATGGTCTGCAGGACCTGGTGACTGGAAGCTGCCCCCCCTTCATTCGGTAACACCCTTGTTCTAAAAGTCCATCTGTCCTAACGGTCCATTTATCAAGGCCAAAAATGCTGCGGAATTCCTGGCAGCCTGGCCCTCCGACACACTGGCCATCAACAGGCACAGGGAGATAAATAACATCGACAGGCCATTCGAGAGAGAGAGAGAGAGAGAGAGAGAGAGAGAGAGAGAGAGAGAGAGAGAGAGAGAGAGACTAAAAAGGAGACAAACACCTCTTCGTCAGCCATCAACGCTGCAGATAAGCAGCGATGAAGATCAAGATTCACACTAGACTAGACCAAGAATCAAGTAGTAAAGCGCCTGAAGGCCGGACAAGAAGGAACAGGTGGACACTCATCAAGGAGAGAAGCAACCTAGAACTAAGGAGAAACTTCCTGACAGTTAGAACAATTATCCAGTGGAACCACTTGCCTCCAGAAGCGGTGAATGCTCCAACACTGGAAGTTTTTAAGAAGACACTGGACAGCCATTTGTCCGAAATGGTGTAGGGTTTCCTGCCTGAGCAGGGGGTTAGACTAGATGACCTCCAAGATCCCTTCCAACTTTATTATAGGGGGTTGGACTTGATGACCTCCAAGGTCCCTTCCAACTTTCATTATTATTATTAATATTTATTATTATTACTATTACTATTATTATTATTCTCAATCATCGCACAGTCAGCCAGATGTTCAGACTGGATTTGGCATTTTGTCTACCTATCGAGTCCTTACCCAGGACCTGGGATAGGCAGATGTAGATGTTTAATGGTATTACAGGTATCGTCGCAGGATGGAAGCAGTTCCTAATAAGGCCGCCTTTTGCAATTGACTAATAGCAAATTTGTCAATGCCAATGGTGTTCAAGTGGTGCTCCAGTTGTTTTGGGATTGCGCCCAAGGAGCCTATGACTATTGGTACTATTATTATTATTATTATTATTATTATTATTATTATTATTATTCAGCAGCATAATCGAAGAATGGCCAAACTACTCCCACTAAGACTGACAGGGCAAGAGACTAGTACATAAACAGAGACTAAACCCCCTCTCCCTTCCAGCACTGATCTTATTCCCTAGTTGGGTCATGAAATGTCTGCAAGAAAACTATCCAAGGACCCCACAGTCCTTCCTTCCTTCCTTCCTTCCTTCCTTCCTTCCTTCCTTCCTTCCTTCCTTCCTTCCTTCCTTCCTTCCTTCCTTCCTTCCTTCCTTCCTTCCTTCCTTCCTCCCTTCTCCTCCTCCTCCTCCTCCCCCTTCTAGCACTGATGATGTCCCCTAGTTGGGTCATGAAATGTCTGCACGAAAGCCACAAGCTCAGAAAGCACCAGGGACCCCACAATCTGTCCTTCCCTCTCCTTCTCCTTCTCCTCCTCTTCCTCCTCTTCGCTCTCTGCAAACCCCCCTCCCTTCCAGCACTGATCTTATTCCCTAGTTGGGTCATGAAATGTCTGCAAGAAAACAAGCAAGCTCAGAGAGCACCAAGGACCCCACAGTCTTCCTCCTCTTCCTCCTCCTCCTCCTCCCTGCAAACCCTACTCCCTTCCAGCACTGATCTTGTTCCCTAGTTGGGCCCTGAAACATCTGCAAAAAAACCACCAAGCTCAGAGAGCATCAAGGACCCCACAGTCTTCCTCTTCGTTCTCGTTCTCCTCCTCCTCCTCCTCCTCCCCTTCCTCCTCCCTGCAAACCCTACTCCATTCCACCACTGATGTTGTTACTTCGTTGGTTCATGATGTCTTGACGCGATTAAAGGGACTCCTCAAAAAAACTAGAAGGCAGGCAGCCTTGGGGGGGGGGGGTGAAACCCCAATTCCTGTTCAAAAATTCCACTGAATGAACTTGGTGAGGCTGCCGGAAAACATCTGGGCTAAAATAAGCAGGCAAGAAAGAAACAAAAAGCTTTGTTGTCAAGAGTCTAGTAAGAGAAGAAGTGGAGGACGTGTTTCAAGGAGTAAATTACAGACCTTTAAAAGAAAAAAACAAACAAACAAGTAATGAAGTTGGAGGATCAGAGATTTCAATTAGCCCAACATCTGTTAAGAGGCTGGAGGCTCTGCTGCCTTTGATTAGCTATTAGCCAACGCTGAGGAAGTGGAAGAGAAGGATAGTGGGGCTAAGGAATAATAATAATAAAAAATGTTCTAAGGGAATCCAAAATGCAGGCAACTCCAAGGCTTGTGGGGTTCTGCTAGTTTTCTGGCAGATGTTTCCTGATCCAACTAGGTGACAGCATTAGTGTTAAAAAGGGAGGGGGTTGGTGGAGAGGAGGGAGGGGGAGGAGGAGGAGGAGGAAGAGGAGGAGGAGGAGGAAGACTGTGGGATCCTCAGTGCTCTCTGAACTTGACTGTCTTGCAGATGTTTCATGATTCAACTAGATCAGTGGTGGCGAACCTATGGCACAGGTGCCAGAGGCGGCACACAGAGCCCTGTCTGTGGGCACGCGCGCCATCTCCCCAGTCCTGGGCCTTCAGCTGGGTTTTATAAAACCTTTTCGCTTTAGGACTCCGCTGCCGTGTGCAAAAAAAAAAAAAGGTTCAATCAATCAGTCAATTTCAACTTCTCGCGGGAAAAAAAAAGATCTTGCAAAGTTGGAATTGATTGATTGAACTTTTTAGTCCCACCCAGTCTGCCGTCACCACCGCAGCCATGCCCACCCAATGGGCCACGCCCACCCAATGGGCCACACCCAACCAATGGGCCACACCCACCCGGCACCCGACGATGCATAAGTGGGTTTTGGGTTGCAGTTTGGGCACTCGGTCTCTAAAAGATTCGCCATCACTGCCCTAGACCATTTTGGACAAAGGGCTGTCCAGTCTCTTCTTAAAAACTTCCAGTGGTCACTAAATGAACTGCTGTAAGATGAGGTCTACTTATAGCTAAGCTCCTCAGATATTTTCCAGATACGTTGCGTTCCTTTTTTTTTTTTTAAGTCACTGTCCAGTCTCTTCTTAAAAACCTCCAGTGTTGGAGCGTTCGCCGCTTCTGGAGGCAGGTGGTTCCACTGGTTAATTGTTCTAACGGTCAGGAAGTTTCTCCTTAGTTCCAGGTTGCTTCTCTTCTTGATGAGTTTCCATCCGTTGCTTCTTGTCCGGCCTTCAGGCGCTTTGGAGAACAGCTTGACTCCCTCTTCTTTGGGGCAGCCCCTGAGATACTGGAAGGCTGCTATCCTGTCCCCCCTCGTCCTTCTCTTCATTAAACTAGACAGACCCAATTCCAGCCACCGTTCTTTATATGCTGAGTTGATGTAGATGGACTGATGCACTTTTGATGAAGATTTGGCTGGGGTTCCAGGCTGGGTTTTGCTCTGAGGGTCTGGCCAGAGTCATAGAATCCTTGGATTAGAAGGAACCCAGGAGGTCCTCCAGTCCAGCCCCCTCCCCTCGGCTGAGAAGACACCTCCTACCCACAGCCCTGTCCTTGAGCACCTAGGATCCTCATTTTATTCTGCAAGCACAGGGGGCCTAGCCAGGGGACGAGACCCCCTCCTCCTTCTCTTTTCCTCCAAAATGCACACGCACACACATACACCCCAACTTCCCCTCTTTCATTGGCTGCTTTCTGAGGGGGCATTTTGCACAGCACACACACACACACACACCCCACAAACGTCTGCGCCACTTTGCCCTAATTGCCCCTCCGTCTGTAGCTGGAAAGGGCTCATTAAGGCAGCTGGAAACGGTGCCCATTACCTGCTGGGCCCTGCCATTAACTGCAGTGGGGAGGAGGAGCACCGCAGCAGCCCTGTTATTATGGTCATGTCGCCGTGAAGTGCAGCAGTCTATTCCCAGGAGGGTGTGCTGGCTTGCAGGTGGCGTGTGAGCTATCCTGACGAGCTGGTGGAATGGGGTTCAAAGCAGGACCCCTCTCTTGGTCTTCCCTTTGCCCTCTGTGCAATCTGCCCCGCCCAGTTGTTCGCATAGGGCTCCCCAGAGCCCAGCTCTTTCCTTTGGCTGGGTTGGGGCAAGCAGCTAGTGTGAGTCAGATCTGTGGGTCAGAACAGAAGAACAGAAGAAGAGCAGAAGAACAGCAGAATGGCAGAAGAGAACAGCAGAATAGAGACTAGCAGAAGAAAAGAACAGCAGAAGAGCAGAAGAACAGAATAGCAGAAGAACAGAAGAGAACAGCAGAATAGCAGAAAAGCAGAACAGAATAGCAGAATAGCACAAGAAGAGAACAGCAGAAAAGCAGAACAGAATAGCCAAACAGCAGAATAGCAGAATAGCAGAATAGCAGAAGAGAACAGCAGAATAGCAGAACAGAATGGCAGAATAGCAGAACAGAAGAACAGAATAGCACAAGAAGAGAACAGCAGAAAAGCCGTACAGAATAGAATAGCAGAAGAACAGAATAGCAGAATAGCACAAGAAGAGAACAGCAGAAAAGCAGAATAGAATAGCAGAATAGCAGAAGAACAGAACAGCAGCAGAACAGCAGAAGAACAGGACAGCAGAATAGCAGAATAGCAGAAGAACAGGACAGCAGAATAGCAGAATAGCAGAAGAACAGAATAGCAGAATAGCAGAACAGAATGGCAGAATAGTAGAAGAACAGAAGAACAGAATAGCACAAGAAGAGAACAGCAGAATAGCAGAACAGCAGAATAGCAGAAGAAGAGAACAGCAGAAGCGCAGAATAGCAGAGGAACAGAACAGCAGAATAGCAGAAGAACAGAATAGCAGAACAGAATGGCAGAATAGTAGAAGAAGACAACAGCAGAATAGCAGAATGTCAACTACCAGAATTCCCCAGCCAGCAAAGCTCCTTCCTTCCTTCCTTCCTTCCTTCCTTCCTTCCTTCCTTCCTTCCTTCCTTCCTTCCTTCCTTCCTTCCTTCCTTCCTTCCTTCCTTCTCATCTTCCTCCCTCCTCCCTTCTTCCTTTCTATCTTCCTTCCTCTCTTCCTTTTCTTCCTTCTCATCTTCCTCCCTCCCTCCCTTCTTAGCTTTCTCTTTCCTCCCTCCCTCCCTCTTCTTCTTCTTTCTATCATTCCTCTCCTTCCTTCCCTCCCTTCTCTTGCCTTCCTGCCGTCTTTCCCTCCCTCTTTTGCTTCTCTCCCTTCCTCCTTCTTCTTTCTTCCTCACCGCTTGCTGGGGAATTCTGGGAGTTGAAGTCCTCCCCTCCCAGGTTGGGAAACACCATGCTAGCGTATCGAAGCTCTCAGGCAGCAGGAGAAGGGGTCAGCAAACACCCCCCCCAATTCCCTGGAAAGCCTGCCCCATCTCCCAGCTCCATCTCCGCTTTCTAGAGACCGGCTGATGCAAGGCCATCTTTTAATCAGCCCCCAGCCGTCTTCCTCTGCCAAGGACTCCAATTTTAGCCGTGCCCAGGCTGAGTCACCCTCTGCAGGCACCCGCTTTAGGGGCGGGGGGAGACCTCTTGCCTGGCCCGGTGACTAATGCCCATCATCATACCTGCCACTCTGGGGAAAATCAAGATCACATGAAGCCTTAATACCACTTTACAAGGCCTTGGTAAGGCCACACTTGGAATCTTGCATCCAGTTTTGGTCACCACGATGTAAAAAAGATGCTGAGACTCTGGAAAGAGTGCAGAGAAGAGCAACAAAGATGATCAGGGGACTGGAGGCTAAAACATATAAGGAACGATTGCTGGAATTGGGTATGTCTAGTTTAACGAAGAGAAGGACGAGGGGGGACATGATAGCAGTCTGCCAGTATCTCAGGGGCTGCCCCAAAGAAGAGGGAGTCAAGCTATTCTCCAAGGTGCCTGAAGGCAGGACAAGAAGCCACGGGTGGAAACTAACCAAGGAGAGAAGCAACCTGGAACTAAGGAGAAACTTCCTGACAATTAGAGCAATGAACCAGTGCCTCCAGAAGCGGTGAATGCTCCAACACTGGAAGTTTTTAAGAAGAGACTGGACAGCCCTTTGTCTGAAATGCTATAGGGTTTCCTGCCTGAGCAGGGGGTTGGACTAGATGACCTTCAAGGTCCCTTCCAACATTATTATTATTATTGTTATCATCATCATCATTCATTAGACATGAACCTCAGTCAACTGAACATTCAAATTGACCGGCGCTGATGGTTGACGCGGGTTGCTGCCAGCATCCTAGGTATCAACCAGGTACCTCCTTAAAATGTAAGATGTTCCAAGTATTATTATTATTATGGATCATCGCACAGTCAGCCAGATGTTCAGACTGGATTTGGCATTTTGTCTACCTATCGAGTCCTTACCCAGGACCTGGGATAGGCAGATTATTATTATTGTTATTAGTAGTAGTAATAGTAGTATTAGTATTATTGGTAGTAGTAGTAGTATCTCACTCGGGAGAGAAGAGGGCTGGAGAGGCACTGAGGGGGCTTGAGGTATCTCGAAACAGCTGGTGGGGTGGGGGCTTTCTGTCTTCCTCCAGACAGAGTCTCCCTGGGGTGGGGGCAGGAGATTTCATGGGGCTACCCAACTGGTCCAGCCAGCGGTTTTCACAGGTGGGGGGAGGGAGGGGGCAGGAGGGGGCTGGACAGAGGGGGGAAGGAGAGGGAGGAGGCCAAAGATATAGGATGGAAAGCAGGTGGAAGTCCAACAGGTGGGTGGTGCAAGGAGGGCAGGGGAGGCCCACCCTTGTCCCACTCACCCGCCCCGCCTGTTATTTACCCCTTCCGGAGAAAGCAATCAAAGCACATTACGCAATCTCTGTCCTTTGTTGAAGCGCCCAGCAGGGTCTATTTTCGGAGGACTCTGAAAAAACCCTGCATAAATCTGTAACCTCCAGCGTAGATGGCATCGTTTTATATGTAATTGGGACTCTCAATTTATCTCCTGTGTGAGAGAGAGACAGAGACAGAGAGAGGGAGAAAGAGAGAAAGGAAAGAAGGAAGAGAGAGAAAGAAAACAAGAGAAAGAAAGAAAAATAAAAAGAAAGAGAGAGAGAGAGAGAGAGAGAGAAAGAAAGAACGAACGAAAGAAAGAAAGAAAGAAAGAAAGAGGAAGGAGAGAGGGAGGAAGGAAGGAAGGAAGGAAGGAAGGAAGGAAGGAAGAAAGAGGGAGGGAGGGAGGGAGGAAGGAAAAGACAAAGAGAAAGAAAGAGAGAGAGAGAGAAAGAGAAAGAAAGAGGAAGGAGAGAGGAAGGAAGGAAAGAAGAAAGAAAACAAGAGAAAGAAAGAAAAAGAAAGAAAGAAAGAGGAAGGAGAGAGGGAGGAAGGAAGGAAGGAAGGAAGGGAGGGAGGGAGGGAGGAAGGAAAAGACAAAGAGAAAGAAAGAGAGAGAGAGAGAAAGAAAGAGGAAGGAGAGAGGAAGGAAGGAAAGAAGAGAGAAAGAAAACAAGAAAAAGAAAGAAAAAGAAAGAAAGAAAGAGGAAGGAGAGAGGGAGGAAGGAAGGAAGGAGAAAAAAGTAAAAGAAAGAAAAAAGAAAGGGAGGCAGGGAGGAAGAAGGGAGAAAGAAAGAAAAAAAAGAAAAAGGGTGAAACAGAGAGAGAGAAAGGGAAAGAGAAAGAATGAGAAAAAGGGAGAGAAAGAAAGGGAAAGAGAAAAAGAAAGAAAAGAAAAAGAGAAAAAGAAACAGCAAGAGGAGAGAGGAGAGAGGGAAAGAAAAAGAGAACAAGAGAAAGAGAAAAAGAAAGGAAGGAGAAAGACAGAAAGTGAAAGAAAAGAGAGAGAGACAGAAAGAGAAAGACAGAGAGAAAGAAAGTCAGAGAAAGAGAGAGAAAAAAGAGAAGTGGGTTGAAATCTCTCCTTCTGTCACCCCAAATCAGGTAGTCCTCAACTTACAACAGTTCATTTAGTGACCATTTAAACTTAGGGCATTGAAAAAAGTGACTTATCAGCGTTTTTCACACTTGCGGTTGTCGCAGCCTCCTCGCCCCCCCCCCAGGGTCACGTGATCAAAATCCAGACGCAGGGCAAGTGGCTCATATTTATGATGGTTGCAGAGATGACTGCCAAGCCAATGAGGCACAGCCTGACTTCAAAAATATAGACTAAACTAGACTAGAACACAACAGAACAGAGCTGACAAACAACAGTCATTTAATACCAGAGTTGGAAGGGACCTTGGAGGTCATCTAGTCCAACCCCCTGCTCAGGCTGGTAACCCTGCACCA
>NW_024100467.1:0-10000 GCF_016545835.1 Crotalus tigris | reverse complement strand
GCATTTGGAGGAACAAAGAAACCGAAGGATGAAACGGCCACCCCGGGCGATCTGAGCCAGCGGCGGCTGAGATAGAAGCAAAAAGCGACTCGGGATGCTGAATCTGACCTGCGTGGGTAGCCATGAGCGTCGCATCTTTTCATTTTTTTTCTCCACCATCCAGATGGAGGAATTATTAGTAATAATAATAATAATAATAATAATAATCATAATCATAATAATAATAGTCTGGATAGTGGACGTGGCAGTGCCTGGAGACAGCAGAATAGACGAGAAAGAACTGGAGAAGATAACAAAATACAAAGACCTACAAATAGAAATAGAAAGACTGTGGCAAAAGCAAGCAAGGGTAGTACCAATAGTCATAGGCTCCTTGGGTGCAATCCCAAAACAACTGGAGCACCACTTGAACATCATCATCGGCATTGACAAATTTGCTATTAGTCAATTGCAAAAGGCGGCCTTACTAGGAACTGCTTCCATCCTGCGACAATATCTGTAATACCATCAAACATCCACATCTGCCTATCCCAGGTCCTGGGTAAGGACTCGATAGGTAGACAAAATGCCAAATCCAGTCTGAACATCTGGCTGACTGTGCGATGATCGATAATAATAATAATAATAATAATAATAATAATAATAATAATAATAGTTGGAAGGGACCTTGGAGGTAATCTAGTCCAACCCCCTGTTCAGGCAGGAAACCCTACACCATTTCAGACAAAGGGTTGTCCAGTCTTTTCTTAAAGACTTCCAGCGTTGGAGCATTCACCGCTTCTGGAGGCAGGTGGTTCCACTGGTTAATTGTTCTCACTGTCAGGAAGTTTCTCCTTAGTTTTAGGTTGCTTCTCTCCTTGGTTGGTTTCCATCCCCCATTGACTTTGCTGGTCAGAAGGTCAGAAAAGGGGATTACGTGACCACCCGCCCCCCGGGACACTGCAGCCGTCATAAATATGAATCAGTTGCCAAGTGTCTGAATTTTGATCGCATTGAGTGTGAAAAATAGTCATATGTCGCTTTTTTCAGTGCCATTGTAACTTCAAATGGTCCCTAAATGAGCTGTTGTAAATTGAGGACTATCTGTACTGGGGGGGGGGGAGGAAAGGGGGGGAAGGAAGGAGAAAACCTTGGGGAACCTGCACAGAATAGGCACTAGAGGGCGCTGCCGCCTCAGATAGCTCTACTCCGCATGGTGATTCATCCCTGTCCTATCAAATTAAAACAGAGAAATGGCTATATGACATTCCTGAGCAGATCTTTTGGCCTGCGTCCCCCTCCCCCTCAAAAAAACTCTGGTTGTCAGACCTTCACCCCATTGTGGAGAGGGGGACACGGATCCCTGTCTGATCCCTTCCAGGGGTGTCCCACGAGAAGAATCCTTCCCATTTGCACGGCAGGGACCCGGGACAGATGGGAACCACTGGGCGTTTAGCAATTAGATCAAAGACCCCTAAGTTAGCCCCCTCCCCACCCTCCATCTCTGCTTCCTCCAGAGGGGAAAATGTAATTTTACCCCCCCCTCCCCTGCGGAGGCTTTAATGAGTACAGATAAGACCTGTGGCTTAGGGTCTATTCCAGAACTGCGGCATTTCCACTTTTAAACTTCATTTTCCAGGATGAGAAAGTTGAGATTCTGCTGATTAGAAAGGGCGGGTGGGGATTTGAAGGGGGGGGGGGAAAAGGCCAGGGAAGACGTTTAGGATCAGGAGAGAAGCAACCTAGAACTAAGGAGAAACTTCCAGACAGTGAGAACAATTAACCAGTGGAAGCACCTGCCTCCAGAAGTGGTGAATGCTCCAATATTGGAAGTTTTTAAAAAGAGACTGGACAGCCATTTGTCCGAAATGTATAGGGTTTCCTACCTGAGCAGGGGGTTAGACTAGATGACCTCCAAGGTCCCTTCACACATTATTATTATTATTATTATTATTATTATTATTATTATTATTATTATTATTATTATGGATCATCGCAGTCATCCAGATGTTCAGACTGGATTTGGCATTTTGTCTACCTATCGAGTCCTTACCCAGGACCTGGGATAGGCAGATGTGGATGTTTGATGTTATTACAGATATTGTCGCAGGATGGAAGCAGTTCCTAGTAAGGCCGCCTTTTGCAATTGACTAATAGCGAATTTGTCAATGCCGATGGTGTTCAAGTGGTGCTCCAGTTGTTTTGGGATTGCACCCAAGGCGCCTATGACTATTGGTACTACCCTTGCTTGCCTTTGCCACAGTCTTTCTATTTCTATTTGTAGGTCTTTGTATTTTGTTATCTTCTCCAGTTCTTTCTCATCTATTCTGCTGTCTCCAGGCACTGCCACGTCCACTATCCAGACTTTTTTGTCTTTCTTATCGACAATTGTTAAGTCTGGGGTGTTATGTTGCAGGTGCTTGTCTGTTTGAATTCTGAAGTCCCAGAGCAGTTTAATTTTATCATTTTCTACGACTTTCTCTATGTCTCACATATTTTTTATGGGAGAGACACTCTTTGTCTGACTCCTCTGATGAGACCTGTCCAGTATGGTTGAACCTCTGGCATAGCTCTCATCTTCCTCAGAGTACACAAGCCCCACAACCACGTCAAGGTAGTGCCTCACTGGGGGATTATTATTATTATTAGGCAGCGAAGTCACCAGCTTCGCAGAAGAGGTGAGGCCGGCCGGCCGCTGACGTGCACAGATACTTTACAATCGACTTACAATCACCCCTTTAGTCATCGTTTGAAGTTATAACGGCGCGGGAAAAAGTGACTGAGCACCACATTTTACATTTAGGGCAGTTGCAGCATCCATTCCTGGGGTCGTGTGATCCACCTTGGGATGTTGATCAACTGGTTCCTATTTATGACGGTCAGAGTGTCCCGGGGTCATGTGATCAACTTTGGTGACCTTCTGACATCGGGTTTTGGTCATCACAATTACAAAAAAAAAAGATGTGGAGACTTTGGAAAGAAGTGCAGAGAAGAGCAACTAAGATGATCCAAGGCCTGGAGACTAAAACATACCAAGAACGGTTGCGGGACTTGGGTTTGGCTAGTCTAGAGAAAAGAAGAAATAGGGGTGACATGATAGCAGAGTTCCAGTATTTGAGGGGCTGCCACGAAGAAGAGGGGGTCAAATTATTCTCCAAAGCGCCAGAGGGCAGGACGAGAAACAATGTTTGGAAACTGATCCAAGAGAGAAGCAAGCTGGAATTAAGGAGAAACTTCCTAACAGTGAGGACAATTAACCAGTGGAACAGCTTGCCACCAGACGCTGTAGGAGCTCCATCACTGGAGGTTTTTAAGAAGAGATCAGGCAGGCATTTGCTCAGAATGGCATAGGGTGAGCAGGGGGTTGGACTAGAAGACCTCCAAGGTCCCTTCCGGATTCTATTCTGATTTAGATTACTTTGACGTTGCTTTTGAAAATTCACGCGATCCAAAATTCTGGTTTAAGGGGGGAAACGGAGGAAGGGGGGATTCACGCGTCTGGCTAAGCACAAGTGTCGCCTCTTTGCTTTGGGTCCCGGAGGTTGCGCGAATCCAGAGGTTGTGCTCTGTCAATTCATGCCACCTGAATTCAGCCACGTGGTTTCTTTAGTATGACTTAAGCAGAAGCATGAAGAGGGAGGGAGGGTGGAAGGAAGGGAGGGAGGGAGGAAAGAAGGAAGGGAGGGAGGGAGGAAGGAAGGAAAAAAGAGGAAGGAAAGAAGGGAGGGAGGAACAAAGGAAAAAAGTGGGAGGGAGGAAAAAGGGAGGGAGGGAGGAAGGAAAAGACAGAGGGAGGAAAAGAAGGGAGGGAGAGAGGGAGGAAAGAAGGAAAAATGGTGGGGGGAGGGTGGGAGGGAGGGAGGGAGGAAAGAAGGAAGGAAAAAAGGAGGGAGAAAAGGAGGGGAGGGAGGGAGGAAAAAAGAGGAAGGAAAGAAGGAAGGAAAAAAGGAGGGGAGGGAGGGAAGAAGGAAGGAAAAAGGAAGGGAGAAAAGGAGGGGAGGGAGGAAGGAAGGAAAAAGGAGGAAGGAAAAAGACGGAGGGAGGAAAGAAGGAAAAATAGAGAGAGGAGGGAGGATGGAAGGAAGGGAAGGAGGAAAGAAGGAAGGAAAAAAGGAGGGGAGGGAGGAAGAAAGGAAAAAGGAAGGGAGAAAAGGAGGAAGGAAAAACACGGAGGGAGGAAAGAAGGAAAAATAGAGAGAGGAGGGAGGATGGAAGGAAGGGAAGGAGGGAGGGAGGAAAGAAGGAAGGAAAAAAGGAGGGAGGGAGGAAGGAAGGAAGGAAGGAAAAAGGAAGGGAGAAAAGGAGGAAGGAAAAAGACGGAGGGAGGAAAGAAGGAAAAATAGAGAGAGGAGGGAGGAAAGAAGGAAGGAAAAAGAGGGAGGGAGAAAAGGGAGGGAGGGAGGGAGGAGATTATTTCTTGAGTTTTTCTGTAAATTTTCCCTGCCTTACTTTCCCTGAATGCGCCATGCCCTCCCACTATCCATCATCCCCTGCCTGAGGGCCTTCTTTTAATCATTCCCGGGATTTATTCCTCCCCTTGTAGCTAACAGCGTTTAGAGGGATGCGCAGAGGAAAATGCAAACAGCCTCCCTGTAGAAACGAAGCATCCTCCCTCTCTGACAATCTCTTAATTCAACCCGGTGTCGACTACTGGGGAGTCGAGGGGGGGGGCTGCCACAAGGGTTGGGGAGGGGGGGGCCTTGCTCAGCCCCTGGAAAATTCCCACTCGGTTCTTTTCAGGCATTTTTCCACCATGGGTTAAAAAAGAAAAAGAAAATGAAGGGGGGGGGAATCTTTCTCTACCTGGGTCGATCCAGGTTTGTTGGTGGGATCCATAAACTGGGTTAAGAAGAGGCTTGCTCGTGGTTTAGCAGGTTCTGCAGGGTGTGTATTGGTTACCATGGTTCACAACTGCTTCTCTCCCCCCCCCCCCGGGGACACTCTGCAAACCAAGATTGCGTGGGAAACATCATTGTAGTCCTCCAATTACGACCACAATGCACAGAACAACAAAAGAGCAGAACTGCAGAATAACAGAGTTTTTAAGGGATTGTGGAGGTCTTGAGCGGGGGCTGGACTAGATGACCTCCGAGGTCCCTTCCAACTCTGTTCTGTTCCGTTCCAGTCCAGGCCCCGTTGCTAAGCAAGATGGCGGTTGTGAGTTTTGCTTCATTTTACAATCTTTCTGGCTGCAATTGGTTCAGTTAGTAACACAATTGTTAAGTGACTCTGGCTTCAATTAACCAGTGGAACCGCCTGCCTCCAGAAGCGGTGGATGCTCCAACACTGGAAGTTTTTAAGAAGAGACTGGACAGCCATTTGTCCGGAATGGTATAGGGTTTCCTCCCTGAGCAGGGGGTTGGACTAGATGACCTCCAAGGTCCCTTCTAACATTATTGGATCATCGCAAAGTCAGCCAGATGTTCAGACTGGATTTGGCATTTTGTCTACCTATCGAGTCCTTACCCAGGACCTGGGATAGGCAGATGTGGATCCTTGTTGGTATTACAGGTATCGTCGCAGGATGGAAGCAGTTCCTAGCAAGGCCGCCTTTTGCAATTGACTAATGGCGAATTTGTCAATGCCAATGGTGTTCAAATGGTGCTCCAGTTGTTTTGGGATTGCACCCAAGGAGCCTATGACTATTGGTACTACCCTTGCTTGCTTTTGCCACAGTCTTTCTATGTCTATTTGTAGGTCTTTGTATTTTGTTATCTTCTCCCGTTCTTTCTCTTCTATTCTGCTGTCTCCAGGCACTGCCACGTCCACTATCCAGACTTTTTTGTCTTTCTTATAGACAATTGTTAAGTCTGGGGTGTTATGTTGCAGGTGCTTGTCTGTTTGAATTCTGAAGTCCCAGAGCAGTTTAATTTTATCATTTTCTATGACTTTCTCTATTTTATGATCCCACCAGTTTTTGCTTACAGGCAAATGATATTTTTTGCAGATCTTCCAATGCACCATGTTGCTACTTTGTCATGCCGCTGCTTGTAGTCAGTCTGTGCAATCTTCTTGCAGCAGCTTACCAGGTGGTCCACTGTTTCTTCAGCTTCTTTGCATAGGCGGCACTTACTGTCTGTTGCTGTCTTCTCAATTTTGACTTTATATGCATTTGTCCTTAAGGCTTGGTCTTGTGCAGCCAGAATTAGTCCCTTGGCCTCTTTCTTCAATTTTCCTACTCTTAGCCATTGCCAGGTCTTGTTAATATCTGCTTTCCCAGCTATTTTTTTCATGTATTGGCCATGTAGTGCTTTGTCTTCCCAGGCCTCTATTCTGTTCTTCATTTGGTCTTTCTTGTAGGCTAGTTTGGTCTCTCCAGTAGTCAGTAAGCTTCCTGATATACTAATTTCAGTGCATCTTCATCATTGTTCTTCAGATATTCTTCCAAAGCCATTTTTTCTTCTTCAACCATCTGATGCATTCCACGCCCACCTATTTGCCTTGGTAGATAAAGTCTATCAATGTCACTGTGTGGATGAAGGGCATGATTCATTGTCATTATTTTTCTGGTCTGCCTATCCATTGCTTTAGTTCTGCTTGAGTCCAGTCCACTATTCCAGCTGTGTACCTAATGACTGGGATTGCCCAGGTGTTGATTGCCTTTATGGTATTTCCTCCATTGAGTTTGGACTTTAAGATCTTCTTCACTCTCTTGACTTACATTATTATTATTATTACTACTATTACTACTACTACTACTACTACTACTACTACTACTACTACTACTATAAGCCCAGGACGCTGCATAAATACGACTCAGTTGCCGAGCGTCTGAATTTGGATCGCGTGACCCCGGGGGTGTGGCAACGGTCGTTAAGTGTGAAAAACGGTCATAAGTTCCTTTTTTTCCCCCAGTGCCGTTGTGACTTTTGAACGGCCACTCAATGGACTGTTGTTAAGTCGAGGGTTACCTCTATCGCAATCTTCCCCGTATCCAAGGAGAACAACCCTGGTTAAAAGCCGCCGCAGCTTCTATCGATCCAGTTCTCCTTAAACCAGGATTAAGCAAACCCTGGCTTAATCGGGGGACATTCAGGAAGGGAGGTGGGGGGGGAGGCAAAAGGGAGCAATTCTCCAAGCAGGCTAAGCCGGTCCCTGGGAAGCCCCTGGTTGGAATGAAGAAATTCCAGATTTAGTTCTGGTGGGTAAAAATAACCAGAAAGACAGCTGGGTGGGGGAATGGGCTGGGCCAGGCCCCGGCTGCTGACAAGGGCAGTTAAAGGACAGGGTTTTTTGCTAAGCTGGTTTGACTTCTTCTAGGGCAGCTGAGCCCCCCAACCCGCACCCCCACCCCAGAAAACAAAACAAAAAACCCCCCAAATTTGCAACCCTCTCAGATTCGTTTATGATTATTCAGGTGCATCAGCAACCCACAGCTGAAGACAGACTTCAGCAAAAGGAAAGGAAATTTAACAGGGGCTAAGGGCAAAATTCTCCATTTTGCATGCAAAATTGCAATGCATGTGTGTGTGTGTGTGTGTGTGTGTGTGTGTGTGTGTTACTTATATATAAGGGTGTAGGTCTATACATATGTTGTATATGGTATGTTTTAAATGATGTTGTGTACAGTATGTGTACACTTTTGAGAGGAAGGAATTAAATTTCATTTTTAAGGTGTGCCGTTGGGACCACAGGAAAAAAATGACAATAAAGGTTTCTATCTATCTATCTATCTATCTATCTATCTATCTATCTATCTATCTATCTATCTATCTATCTATCTATCTATCTATTATCCATCCATTATCTGTCTGTCTATTATTATTATCTCTCTTTCTCTATCTATCCATCCATTATCTATCTATCTATCTATCTATTATCCATCCATTATCTATCTGTCTCTATCTATTATTATCTCTTTCTCTATCTATCCACCCATTATCTATCTATCTATCTATCTATCTATCTATCTATCTATCTATCTATCTATCTATCTATCTATCTATCTATCTATCTATCTATCTATCTATGTCTGTCTATCTCTATCTATCTATTATTATTATTATCTATGCATCTATCTATCTATCTATCTATCTATCTATCTATCTATCTATCTATCTATCTATCTATCTATGCATCCATCCATTTATCTATCTATTATCTGTCTGTCTGTCTCTGTCTGTCTGTCTGTCTGTGATGGGGGACACCTGGCTCAATAGTATTTGGGGGGGAAATATATTTTGGAGCCGTCCTTGATGGCAAGTGAGTTATGATCCAGGCGTGTCAGGTGGATGTGAAAAAGGCAAATAGAACCCTAGGCGGTGTCCACAGATACTCATTTTCCAATCATAGGGTGTAATTAGTAGATTTTATTTCTGCATAGCTAAGGGTGACTTTGGGCCAATCACCAGGAGACGGTGAGTTCTAGTCCCGCCTTAGTCATGAAAGCCAGCTGAGTGACTTTGGGCCAATCCCCAGTTGGCTGCGAGTTCTAGTCCTGCTTTAGGCAGGAAAACCAGTCCCTCTCTCTCAGCCCAGCCCACCCCACAGGGTTGTCGTTGTGGGGAAATTGGAGAAGGAAGGCGTTCACCCGCTTAGTCATCAAAACAATAAAGGCGGGCTCTAAATAAACGACAAATAACCAGCTATCCTTGGAGCATCTCCAGACTGGATGCTATTTTCCAGCACTTCGGACCTCCACAAAGCAGGGGGAACACACAAAAAATATTAAAATTATCATCAGCCCCTGAAGAAAGGTCCTCTTGCTTTTCCCTGGGTCTCCCAGGACCTCTGACTCCCCCCCACCACAATACACACACACACACACACACACACACACACACACACACACACACACACCATGCACTAACGAAAAGATTCCAGGGGATTGTCTTTGTGTACAAAAAACGTGTGGGTCGCCCACCTTGCCTCAAAGTAAGGAAGAATTCCTGGTGAGGACCAGCTGTGTCTGTGTGAAGCCCCCACGTGCAGGGTGGGCGCCGCGTGCAAATTCTGCCCCTTCCCCCCCACCACCCAGCCGAGGCTCTTGGGGGGGGGACCTTCACGAGTCCTGCTCAGCCAGGGAGAGGAGGGGGGGAGAAGCCCAGGCAAGGTGCCAGGTGGGGACGACAGGGCATGTGTGTGTGTGTGTGTGTGTGTGTGTATGTGTGTGTGTGAGAGAGAGAGTGACAGCCGCGGGGGGGGGGGAGAGAAGGCTGGAGGGGGAACGGACCATGCCTGCTTGCAAAGTCTCCCTCCCGCAGCCTGTAGGCGGAGGAGAGGGAGGGCGACTGCAAGGACCATGGTGCTCATCCTGCCCCACATGCTGATCGCTGCCCTTCGGTTTTTCAGACGGGGACAGCAGCTCTTCCCCAAGGCCGAGGATGCGGGCGGCACCACCACCACCACCACCGACTCCCTGCAGGTAAGGCCGGCTGGTCTGGGGAGGGAGGTGGGGAGGCTGGGGGGGGGTCTTGAGGAGGGGGTCTCGGAGGAGAAGGGTCGCTTCACCAGCTTTGTCGTCTGTCGGGGGGAGGGGGCGAGGGAGTTCGGTCCAGCCTCCGCTCAGTTGGCAGTACAAAGTTGCTTTTTTTTTTAAAGGAAGTTGTGTGTTTTTCTTTTTTCATTCTTTCTCTTCTTTCTTTCACTCTTCCTTTCGTTTTCTTTCTCCCTCTCCCTCCCTCCCTCCTTTTCTCCTTCCCTCCCTTCTCTTCTTTCTTTCTTTCTTTCTCTTCCATCCATCCACCTTTCCTCCCTTTTTTCCTTCCTTCCTTTCTCCCTTTTTTCCTGCCTCCCTCCCTCCCTCCTTTCCTTCTTTCCTCCTCTCCTCTCCTTCCTCCTACCCTCCTTCCTTGTCTTTCTTTCTTTCTCTTTCTTTCTTTTTCTCTTTCCCTGCCATCCATCTTTCCTCCCCTTTTTTCTTTTTTCTTTCTTTCCCTTCCATCCATCTTTCCTCCCCCTTTTTTCCTTCCTTCCTTTCTCCCTCCCTCTTTCCTTTCTTTCCTCCCTCCCTCCTTTCCTTCCTTCCTCCTATCCTCCTTCCTTTTCTTTCTTCTTTCTTTCTTTCTTTCTTTCTTTCTTT